>NW_006921967.1:707135-712587 GCF_000298275.1 Orycteropus afer afer | reverse complement strand
AAACCCAAGGAGGGGTCGCTATGAGTCAGGGCTGACTCGACGGCACATAACAACAACAACAGCCAAGGAGCTCTCTTGAGAGGGTTCAGAATTCCAACTTACTGTCAGGTTGCCCCACTTTAGCACTCAAGGGACAGTGCCCCTAAGTCTCATCTGGTGCACAAAACTTTGGATCTCAAGTCATCTGGCTGGCCAGTAGTTCTGGAGTACCACCCAAGGATGATGAATAATCAGTAAGGTCAGAAATCAAGTCAAGTATAATTAAGAATTGACAATATATTGAACTTCCTTTCCACGGAACTTATCTAATAGCTAATGTAATAAAAGCCACATAATAAGCCACACCACTGCACAATGATGTAATAATAGCAAGTAATGTCTTTAACGTGTTATCTAAAGTTTCCTAAGGAAGAATCATCAAAATAACTCTTGAGAGAAACATACAGAGGAAAATGTCTATAAATGTATTTTAAACTCACTGCTGTCGAGTCAGATCGGACTCATAGTGATGGGTTTCTGAGGCTGTGTCACTACAGAAGTAGATCGCCCAACTTTCCTTCTGAGGAGTGGCTGATGGGTTTGAACTGCCAATGTTCTGGTTAGCAGTCAAATGCCTTAGGCACTACGTCACCAGAGCTCCCTAAATATATTTTGGTAGACTGTTACTGCCAAAAATACATAGAAATCCAATTTCCTGGTGTTTATACGTATATTAAGATTTAGAGTTTCTTTTTTCTTTTCTTCCAATTAGAAAAAACAAATGTCTGAATATCAGAGGGCCTCAATTTTAAGTGCTTTGCTATTCTGAATTTGCTAATAGAGATGGTGACACTTATGGTAACCATGAGTTGGAATCAACTCAAGGGCAACTGATTTGGGTTTTTCTGTTTGTTCGTTTGTTTCAATAGAGATGGTAATTAATTATGGCCTTTGTTCCAACCTGCCTGATAAATACTCTACAAATGATTGATGTCTGAAAAATGGTATCTGTAAAAATAAAAAGAATATTACAGAATTAGACCTGATTTTACAAAGATCGTGTTAAAGGCCACAAATGACCTATGTTTGGGTTTTGTTATGGGATGGAATGAAGGACAGTAGGAGCTGGAATTAAATTTTTACACTGATTTCATAACTTCAATACAATATATAACCTTATTTTATTGTATCAAATTATAAAATGACAAGATGAAACTTGGGAATAATAGCACTTTTTTTGGGGGGGGGGGAATTTTACCACACACACACACACACACATATAATCTACCACTTGTCTGTCAGTTTGTCATCATTTGGTGTCTTGTGTGCTGTTGTGAGGCTGAAGACTGTGCCACTGTGTATCAACTACCAGCAGGGTCACCCATGGTAGATAGATTTCAGCAAAGCTTTGAGACTAAGACAGACTGGGAAAAAGGAAAGGACCATTCACTTCTCAAAAAATGGGCCAGTGAAAACCTTATGAATAGCAGTGAAACACTGCCTGATATATTATTGGAAAACTTTATGAATAGCCCTGAAACATTGTCTGTTATAGTGCCAGAAGATGAGCCCCTCAGGTTAGAAGACACTCAAAATACAACTGCGGAAGAGCTGCCTCTTCAAAGTACATTCAACCTTAATGTGGTTGGAATAAGTGGATGGAATAAAGCTTTCAGGACCTCCATTTGCTGATGGGACATGACTCAAAATGGGAAAAAACAGATGCAAACATCCATGAATAATCGGAACGTGAAATGCATGAAATATGAACCTAGGAAAATTGGAAGTTGTCGAAAATGAATGGAACACATAAAGATTGATATACTAAGCATTAGTGAGCTGAAATGGACAGGTTTTGGCCATTTTGAGTTAGAAAATCATATGATCTATTATGCAGAGAATGACAAATTGAAGAGGAATGGTGTCACATTCATCACAAAGAATGTTTCAAAAGCTATCCTAAAGTGCAATGCTATTGGTGATAGGATAATATCCATACACCTACAAGGAAGAATAGATAATACTTCTATTATTATTAAAATTTAAACACCAACCACTAAAGACAAAGATGAAGAAATTGAAGATTTTCCCCCACTTCTGTGGTCTAAAAATGACCAAGTACGCAATCAAGATGTATTGATGATTACTGGTGATTTAAACTAAGAAGAATCATGGGTAGTTGGAAAATAAGGCCGTGGTGATAGAAATGATGCTGGAGATTCACATGATAGAATTTTGCAAGACCAATGACTTATTTATTGTGGATACCTTTATTGAACAGTATGAACAGCAGCTATTCACATGGACTTCACAAGATAAATTTAGATTGACTACATCTGTGGAAAGAAGCAATGGAGAAGCTTAGTATTTTCAGTCAAAACAAGACCAGGAGCTGACGGTGGAACAGACCATCAATCGTTCATATGCAAGTTCAAACTGAAACTGAAGCTGAAGACAATTAAAACAAATCCACAAGAGCCAAAATATGACCTTAATTATATCCCACCTGAATTTACAACCATCTGAAGAACAGATTTGATGCATTGAACTCCAATGACTGAAAACCAGATGAGTTGTGGAATGATATCAAGAACATCATATATGAATAAAGCAGTCATTAAAAAGACAGGAAAGGAAGAAAAGACCAAAATGGATGTCAGAAGAAACTCTGAATCTTGCTCTTGAATGGAGAGTAGCTAAAACAAATGGAAGAAATGACAAAACAAAAGAGCTGAACAGGAGTTCAAAGGGCAATTGGAGAAGACAAAGTAAAATATTACAATGAAATGTGCAAAGACCTGGAGTAGGAAAACCAAAAAGGAAGAACATATGTGGTATTTCTCAAGCTGAAAGAACAGAAGAAAGAATTAAAGCCTTGAGTTGCAATATTGAAGAAGGCTATGGGCAAAATATTGAATGATGCAGGAAGCATCAAAATAAGATGGAAGGAATATACAGAGTCACTGTACCAAAAAGAATTGATCAATGTTCAACTATTTCAGGAGATAGTATATGATCAAGAAACGAAAGTATTGAAAGAAGTCCAAGCTGTACTGAAGGAATTGACGAAAAACAAGGCTCCAGGAACTGGCAGAATACCCACTGAGATGTTTCAACAAATGGATGCCACACGGAAGCAAAACTCATCTATGCCAAGAAATTTGGAAGACAGCTACCTGGCCAACTGATGGGAAGAGAACCATATTTGTGCCCTTTCCAAAGAAGGGTGATTTAACAGAATGTGAAAATTATCAAACAATATCACTAATATCACATGCAAATAAAATTTTGCTGAGGGTAATTGAAAAACAATTGCAACAGTACAAGGAACTTCCAGAAACCCAAGCTGGATTCAGAAGAAGTGGAACATGGGATATCATTGCTGATGTCAGATGGATCTTGGCTGAAAGCAAAGAATACCAGAAAGATGTTTACTTGCATTTCATTGACTATGCAGAAGCATTTGACTGTGTGGATCATAACAAACTATAGATAACATTGAGAAGAATGGGAATTCCAGAACACGTAATTGTACTCATGTAACCTGTACATAGAGCAAGAGGCTGTCATTTGAATAGAACAAGGGGATACTGCACAGTATAAAGTCGGAAGTGTGTGTGTTAGGGTTGTATCCTTGCACCATACCTATTCAATCTGCATGCTGAGCAAATAATCTGAGAAGCTGGACTATATGAAGAAGAATGTGCCATCAGGATTGGAGGAAGACTCATTAACAACCTGTGATATGCAGATGACATAACCTCCTTTCTTGCTGAAAATGAAGATGACTTGAAGCACTTACTGATGAAGATCAAAGACTAGTCTTCAGTATGGATTACACCTCAACATAAAGAAATCGAAAATCCTCACAACTGTACCAATAAGCAACATCATGATAAAAAGAGAAAAGATGGAGGTTGTCAGGGATTTCATTTTATTTGGATCCACAATCAAGACCCATGGAAGAAGCAGTCAAAAAATTATACATTGCATTGCATTGGACAAATCTGCTACAAAAGACCTCTTTGAAGTGTTAAGGAGCAAAGGATGTCACTTAGAAGACTAAGGTGCACCTACCCAAGCCATGTTATTTTCCATCACATCATATGCATTTGAAAGCTGGACAATGAATGAAGAAGATAGAAGAGGTGATGCCTTTGAATTATAGTGTTGGCAGAGAATACTGAAAATACCATGGACTGCCAGAAGAACGAAATCTGTCCTGGAGAAAGTGCAGCCAGAATGTTCAGAGAATGGCCAGATTTCATCTCACCTACTTTGGTCATATGGTTGGAAGGGGCTATTTCCTGAAGAAGGGTATCATACTTGGTAAACTAGAGGGTCAGGGGAAAAGGTGAAAACCCTCAACAAGATGGATTGACACAGTGGCTGCAATGATGGGCTCTCTGCTCTCATGGTCATATAGGCTGAGGACCAAAAGGTCTACCAGTCCCTTGGACTAATTGTTTGCATGCCCGTTTGGTTTGCTGCTTTCTTTTTGCTGTAGACAAAGAGAGACCCATAATTGTATCTAGGTGAGTGCTTGCAAGCTTTTAAGATCCCATTTGCTACTCACCAAAGTAGGATGTAGAACGATGTTTTTGTGTGGTATATTATACCAGTTGAGCTTTATGTCCCCTGCAACCATGGTCCTGAGCCCACACGTCCAACTACTTGCTCCCTCTGAGTAGCTGGCTGTGGACGAGAAGTCACCACAACCTTGCCTGTTGTCAGCTATACTAAACACCTGCACATTCTTACAGTGCATACAAGTACACATGTAGAAACATTGTCTGCTAGCCCTATACATGGTCATAGGCACACTACCCCCTGCCTAGACATGTATGATCATTCAGCCCGTTCACCCATCTATCCACCTGTACATCAATGCTTGCCATCACTGACAACACAGCACTGTACATGCAAAAGGGTTCATTTTTGTTGTCTTTACCTCCCATGTACATGTCTATGTCGTCCTCTTCCTCAATACCGCCATGTTGGTCACTCACTTTTGGTACATTGCCCTTCCCTTCACACAAATCAATACTTTGTCTCTACATATCTAGCAGTGCTCCCTACCCTTCTCTCCTACCCCTGGAAACCAACAAAGAAAGTTTCCTTCCATATATAAACCTTTCCTTGACTTTTTACAATAATGAGCTAATAAAATATTTGTCCTTCTGTGATTGACTTACTTCACTAAGCATAATGTCCTCCAGGTTCATCCATGTTATGCAGTGTTTTGTAGATTCTACATTATTCATTAGTGTTGCATAATATTCCATTGTGTGCAGGTACCATAGTTTGATTATCCATTCTTTTTTTGATGGGCACCTAGGTTGTTTCCATCTTTTTGGTATTGTAAACAGTTCTGTTGGCTCAATATCTTCAGCCAAAACCAGGCCAGGAGCTGATTGTGGAACAGACCATCAACTGCTCATATGCAAATTCAACTTGAAGTTAAAGACAATTA
>NW_006921967.1:703264-705425 GCF_000298275.1 Orycteropus afer afer | reverse complement strand
TGCTTTTGAGTTGTGGTGCTGGCGAAGAATGCTGAAAGTACCGTGGACTGCTAAAAGAACTAACAGATCTGTCCTGGAGGAAGTGCAGCCAGGATGCTCCTTGGAAGCAAGAATGGCCAGACTTCGTCTCACCTACTTTGGTCATGTTGTAAGAAGGGACCATTCCCTGGAGAAGGATGTCGTGCTTGGTAGGGTGGAGGGTTGACGAAAGAGGGGGAGGCCTTCAACGAGATGGATTGACACAGTGGCTGGCTGTGATGATGGGCTCAAGTATAGCAGGGATTGTGGGGCTGGCACAGGATCAGGCAGTGTTTCGTTCTGCTGTGCATGGGGTCGCTATGAGTCAGAAATTACTTGACGGCACTTAACAACAACAACAACAACAAACAGTTCTGTGATAAACATGGGCACCCATATACCTGTTCTTCTTCTGGCTCTCACTTCTTTAGCATATATACCTAGTAGTGGGAATGCTGTATCAAATGGTATTTCTATTTCTACCTTTTTAAGGAATTGCCATATTGCTTTCCACAGTGGTTGTATCATTTGACAGTCCCACCAGCAGTGTATGAAAGTCCCAATCTCTCCACATACTCGCCAGCATTTGTTATTTTCTGTCTTATTGAACTTTGCTAGTAGTGCTGGGGCGAGATGGTACCTCCTTGTTGTTTTGATTTGCATCTCTGTAATGTCCAATGAGGAGCTCTGGTAGCGTAGTGCTTAAGGCATTTGACTGCTAACCAGAAGGCTGGTGGTTCAAACCCATCAGCTATTCCTGGGAAGGGAGGTTGGTTAATCTATTTCCGTAGTGATACCGCCTCAAAAACCCAAGGAGGGGTCGCTATGAGTCGGGTCCAACTTGACGGCACATAACAACAACAACAAATGTCCAATCATCGTGAATATTTCTTCAGGTATTTGTTGGCCAAATGAATATCCTCTTTGGTGAAGTGTCTTTTCATGTCTTCTACCCATTTTTTAAATTGGATTGTTTACTTTTTTGTTGTTGAGGTGTTGGAGTTTTCTATCAATTTTAGAGATAAGTCCTTTGTCGTCAGATATGTGATTGCTAAATAGTTTTCCTAATCTGTAGGTTCTCATTTTACTCTTTTGGAGAAGTCTTTTGGTCAGGCAATCTACTTCTGTAGTGATACCACCTTGGAAACCCAAGGAGGGGTCATTATGAGTCAAGTCTGACTTGACGGCACATAACAACAACAACATTCATCTAGTTTCTCTTCTGCTGTTTGTACATTTTGGGTTTTCCTTGACAGTCTATTTATGCCATAAATTAGGGCCCCTAAATTTGCCCCTAATTTTTCCTTGAAGAGTCTGATGTCTTGACTATTGCTTCCATTGATATTGATTGTGGAACCAAGTAATATGAAATCTTTGACAACTTCAATCTTTTCTCCATCTATCATGATTCTGCTTATTGGTCCAGTTGTGAGGATTTTCATTTTCATGTTGAGATGTAATCCATACTGCAGACTGAGTTCTTTAAACTTCATCAGCAAGTGCTTCAAGTCGTCCTCACTTTCAGCAAGCCAAGTTGTGTAATCTGCATATTGCAGATTGTTAATGAGTCTTCCTCCAATCCTGATGCCTTCTTCTTCTTCATATAGTCCAGCGTCTCAGATTATTTGTTCAGCATACAGATTGAATAAGTATAGTGAAAGGATAAAACCTGATGCACTCCCTTCTTGATTTTAAACCATGCAGTGTCCCCTTGTTCTGTTCAAACCACAGGCTCCTGGTCTATGTACAGGTTCTGGTGAGAACAATTAAGCATTCTGGAATTCCCATTCTTCTCAATGTTATCCATAATTTGTTATGATCCACACAATCAAATGCTTTTGCATAGTTAATAAAACACTAAACATCTTTCTGGTACTTTCAGCCAAGATCCATCTGACATCAGCAGTGATATCCTTTGTTCCACATCCTCTTCTGAATTCAGCTTGTACTTCTGGAAGTTTTCTGTCAATATACTGCTGCAATCATTTTTGAATTCGTGTCAGCAAGATTTTACTTACATGCAATATTAATGATACTCTTTGATAATTTCCACTTTCTGTGGGATCACTTTTCTTTGGAATGGGTACAAATATGGATCTCTTCCAGTCAGTTGGCCAGGTAGCTGTCTTCCAAATTTCTTGGC
>NW_006921967.1:690418-702989 GCF_000298275.1 Orycteropus afer afer | reverse complement strand
GTGTGTGTATTCCTTCCATCTTCTTTTGATGTTCCTGCATCATTCAATATTTTGCCCATAGAATCTTTCAATATTGCAACTCAAGGCTTGGATGTTTTCCTCAGTGCTTTCAGCTTGAGAAATGCCAAGCATAATCTTCCCTTTTGGTTTTCTAACTCCAGGCATTTTATTATAATAATTGGCTTTGACTTCTCGAGCTGCTCTTTGAAATCTTCTGTTCAGCTCTTTTATATTTTCATTTCTTCTATTTGCTTTAACTCCTCTCCATTCAAGGGCAAGTTTCATAGTGTCTTCTGACATCCATTTTGGTCTTTTCTTCCTTTCCTGTCTTTTTAATGACCTCTTGCTTTCTTCATGGAGATGTTCTTGATGTCATCCAATAATTCCTCTGGCTTTTGGTTACTGATATTCAGTACATCAAATCTATTCCTTAGATGGTCTCTAAATTCAGGAGGGATATTATCAAGGTCATATTTGGTTTGTTTTGTCTTCAATGTCAACTTGAACTTGCATATGAGCAGTTGATGGTCTATTCCACAATCAGCTCCTGGTCTTGTTTTGGCTGAAGATATTGAACTTCTCTCTCACCTCTTGCCACAGATATAATTGATCTCATTCCTATGTATTCCACCTGGCGAAGTCCATGTGTAGAGCCACCATTTATGTTGCTGAAAAAAGGTATTTGCTATGAATAAGTCATTGGTCTTGAAAAATTCTATCATGTGGTCTCCAGTGTTATTTCTATCACCAATGTCATATTTTCCAACTACTGGTGATTCTCCTTTGTTTCCAACTTTTGCATTCCAATCACCAGTAGCAATCAACACATCTTGATTGCATGTTTGGTCAATTTCAGACTGCAGAAGATGGTCCACCAGATTTGCTGGTCTGATAGAGCCTGGTGGAACCACTGACACTGTGGCCCCTAGCTGCCCTTCAGGTCTGGAATTGAACCCACACCTGTGGCTTCCAGCCAAACAAAAGACAAGCATATGAATTGAACATTTACACTCCTTTGAGAGATCAATCATGGGAGAATAGAAGGGCTATGTATGTACAGGAGACAGCTCAGGGGGCAGGAGTGCATGGATTGGAAGGTCACAGGGAAGAGGTGGGTATGGGGAGGAAGTGGGAAGGAGCTGTTGCATCGTGAAAGACTGCAGCCAATGTCATGAGACAAAGTGTATGTGAACTGCTGTATGGAAGATGAATTTGCTCTGTAAACTTTCACCCAAATCACAAAAAAAAAAAAAAAAAAGTGAAGGAAAGGTTTACAAAGGGAAGGAAAGTATCTTTGTTTGTTAATAAGGATAGGAGGGGAGTGGAGGGAAAATTCCTTGCTAGTTAAAAGATAGGAGTTGATGTGGGTGAAGAGAAAGGCAATAAAATTAAAGAAGAAGAAGAAGAAGATGGTCCAAAAAAAACCAAACTCAATGCCATTGAGTCAGATCCGACTCATAGTGACCCCTCCTTGGGTTTTCAAGGCGGTATCACTACAGAAGTAGATCGCCCAATCTTCCTTCTGAGGAGTGGCTGGTGGGTTTGAACCACCAGCCTTCTGGTTAGCAGTCAAATGCCTTAGGCACTATTTCCTTGGCTTTGGCTTTAGTGGTTGGTGCATAAATTTGAATAATAGTCATATTAACTGGTCTTACTTGTAGTCATATGGATACTATCCTGTCACTGACAGCATTGTACTTTGGGATAGATTTTGAAACATTTTTTGTGACGATGAATGCCACGCCATTCCTCTTCAATTTGTTATTCCTGGCATAGTAGATCATACGGTTGTCTGATTCACAAAGGCCAAAACCAGTCCATTTCAACTCACTAATGCCTGGGATATTGATTTTTATGTGTTCTATTTCATTTTTGACAACTTCCAATTTTCCTAGATTCATATTTCATACATTCCATGTCCTGATTATTAATGGATGTTTGCAGCTGTTTCTTATTTTGAGTCATGCCACATCAGCAAATGGAGGTCCTGAGAGCTTTAGTGCATTCATGTCATTGAGGTCGGCTCTACTCTGAGAAGGCAGCTCTTCCCCAGTCATATCTTGAGTGCCTTCCTACCTGAGGGGCTCATCTTCTGGCACTATATTGGACAATGTTTCAGGACTAGTGGTAAAGTTTTTTAGTAATATATCAGACAGTGTTTCACTGCTATCCATAAGGATTTCACTTGCCAATTCTTTGGGAAGTGGTTGGCCCCTTCCTTCTTCTAAATCTGTCTTAGTCTGGAAGCTCCTTTAAAAGCTGTCCACCATGGGTGAACCTGCTGGTATATGAAATACCAGTGGCATAGCTTCCAGCCTCACAGCAGCATGCGAGCCACCACAGTACGACACACTGACAGACGAGTGATGGTGCTTTGAGTAATATTGACATTTTCACAATGTTTGATCTTCTTATCCACAAGCATGGTATGTTTTTTGATTTATGTAGATCTCTTATGGTTTCTTGAAGTAGACTTTTGTAGTTTTCTTTGTACAGGTCTTTTGTGTCCCTGGTAAGATTTATTCCCAAGTATTTTATTTTTTTGGTAGCTATTCTAAATGATACTGATTTCCTTTCCAGCAATCTCTTTGTTGGTGTAGAAGAATCCAATTGATTTTTGTATGTTGATATTGTATCCTGTCATTATGCTAAATCTCTCAATTAGTTCCTGTAGTTTTTTTGCTGAGTCTAATGGGTTTTCTCTGTATAGGATCATATCATCAGTAAATAGGGATAGTTTGACTTCTTCGTTACCAATTTGAATGCTTTTGATTTCCCTTTCTTGCTTTATTGCCCTGGCTAGGACTTCCAATACAATGTTGAATAGATGTGGTGATGGAGGGCATCCTTGTCTGGTTCCTGTTTGCAAAGGGAATGGTTTCAGTCTTTCTTCATTGAGAATAATGTTGGCTGTTGGCTTTGCATATATGGCTTTTATTATGTTGAGGAATTTCCCTTGTATTGCAGTATTTCAGTTTGCTGATAGTTTTTATCAGGAATGGGTGTTGGATTTTATCAAATATCTTTTCTGCATCGATTGATATGATAATGCAGTACTTTTCCTTTGTTTTATTATTTATATGATGGGTGATGTTGATTGTTTTTCTAATGTTGACCCATCCTTGAATACCTGGTATGAACCCCACTTTGTCATAATGTATTAGTTTTTTGATATGTTGTTGGAGTCTATTGGCTAGGATTTTGTTGAAGATTTTTGTATCTATGTTCATGAGGGATGTTAGTCTGTATTTTTCCTTTTGAGTGATGTCTTTGCCTGGTTTTGGTATCAAGGTTATGCTTGCTTTTCTATATTCTGGAAGAGTTTGAGTAGGATTGGTGTCAGTTCTTCTCTAAATGTTTGGTAGAATTCTCCAGTGAAACCATCTGGGCCAAGGCTTTTTTTTGTTGTTGGTGGTGGTTATTTTTTTTTTTTTTTTTATGACCTGTTCAATTTCTTCTTCTGTTCAAATTTTACACCTCAGTCTGTGTTAGTTTAGGTAGGTAGTATGTTTCTAGAAATTTGTCCATTTCTTCTAGATTTTCAGATTTGTTGAACTATAGTTCTTCATAGTATCCTGATATTATCCTTTTAATTTCTGTTGCATATATTGTGACATTGCCCTTTTTTTTTCTTATTCATTTTATTCTCTCCCTCTTTTTCTTTGAATTTGCCTGTGGTTTATCAATTTTATTAATCTTTTAAAAAAACAACATCTAGTCTTGTTGATTTTTTTCTATTCTCTATTTTCTGTTCCAACCAGGAGCTCTGGTAACATAGTGCCTAAGGCACTTGACTGCTAACCAGAAGGCTGGCAGTTCAAACCTACCAGCCACTCCTCAGAAGGAAGATTGGGCAATCTACTTCCGTAGTGATACTGCCTTGGAAACCCAAGGAGGGGTCGCTATGTGTCAGGTCTGACTTGATGGCAAACAACAACAACATTTTCTGTTCCATCTATTTCTGCTGGAATGTTATTTCTTTTCTTCTGATGACTGTGGGATTTTTTTTTGCTACTTTTTTCTAGTTGTTGGAGATGGTGGGTTAAGGTGTGTTTTTGGCTCTTCATTTTTAATGTGTGCATTTATTGCTATAAATTGGCCTCTGATCACTGCTTTTGCTGTGTCCCAAAGATGTTGGTATGTTGTGTTTTCATTCTCCTTTGATTCAAGGAATTTTTTAATTTCATTTTTTATTTTTTCAATTACCCAGTCATTTTCAAGGAGGGTGTTATTCAGTTTCCATGTGTTTGCTCTTTCTCCATTGATCTTCCTATTGTTGGTTTCTAATTTTATAGCATTGTGATCTGAGAAGATGCTTTGCAGTATTTCAGTGTTTTTAAATTTATTAAGGTCTGCTTTGTGGCCTAGCACATGGCCTCTCCTGGAGAATGTTCCATGTGCACTGGAAAAGAATGTATGTTGTGCTGTTGTTGGGTGAAGTGCTCTGTAGATGTCTATAAGGTCAAGTTGGTAGATTGTATTTTCCAGTTCTTCTGTGTCTTGGTTGAGTTTCTTTCTAGTTGTTCTGTCTTTTCATTGAAAGTGGTGTATTAAAGTCTCCTACTATGACTGCGGAGTCATCTATGTGTCTTTTCAATTCTGTTAAAGTCTGCTTTATGTATTTTGGGGATCTTCATTGGGTGCATAGATATTTATTATGATTATGTCCTCTTGTTCAATTGATCCTTTAATCATTATATAACGTCCTTCCTTGTGTCTTATGGGGGAGCCATGGTGGTATAGTGCCTAAGGCATTTAACTGCTAACCTGAAGGCTGGCAGTTCAAATCCACCAGCCACTCCTCGGAAGGAAGATTGGGCGATCTACTTCCATAGTGATACTGCCTTGGAAACCCAAGGAGGAGTCGCTATGAGTCAGAGATGACTCAACAGCAATGGTTGGTGTCTCTTATGGTAGTTTTTGTCTTAAGGTCAGTTTTATCAGAAATTAGTATTGCCACTCCTGCTCCTTTTTGATTGCCATTTGCTTGATATGTCTTTTTCAACCATTGATTTTTAGTCTACTTTTGCCTTTGTCTCTAAAGTATGTCTCCTGCAGATAGGATATTGATGGATTATGTTCTTATCCAGTCTGCAACTCTCCATCTCTTGAGTGGTGCATTTAATCCATTTACATTTAGTGTAATTATTGACAGGTGTGAATTTTTTGCCGTCATTTTGTTATGTGTTTTTTTGTGATGTTGTTGATTTCTTTCTCCCATATAATTTTCTGTGCTGAGCTTGTTTTGTTTATGAATCATGTTATCATTTCCTTCATTGCTATTGTTTTAGTATTTGCTAAATATTTGTGCTTGTCCTCTTTTTTATTTTGATGTGAAGGTTTATCATTTTTCTTTGAGGTTACCCTGTGATTTTTAACTTTTTCCCCCAAGTTTAGAACAGTCTGTTCTATCTTGCATTTGTCCTGACTTCCTCACCATTTAGAAGTTTCGTAACTACACTATTTTTTCCCTCTTTTTGGTTTGTGGTTTTTCTCATTTGCCAATTGATGTCTCCGGTTCCCTGTTTATAGTCTTGTAAACTTAATTAACTTTGGATACTTCCGTACCTGGGTTGGTTTTTGAGTTACGTCATAATGGTCAGTTGTTGCTTGCAATTGTGGTTCTCTGTCCAAAGGACTCCCTTTAGCATCTCTTTAAGGTTGTCCTGGTTTTAACAAATTTCCTTAATTTTTGCTTATGTGGAAATCCCCTAATTTCATAATCATATTTGAGGGATAATTTTGCTGGGTATATAAATCTTAGTTAAGTGCAGCCAGAATATGCCTTGGAAGTGAGAATGGCCAGATTTTGTCTTACCTACTTTGCTCATGTTGTCAGAAGGTACCATTTCCTGAAGAAGGATATAATGCTTGGTAAAGTGGAGGGTTGATGAAAAAGGGGAAGGCGCACAATAAGATGGATTGACACAGTGGCTGTAACAGTGGGCTCAAGTATAGTAAGAATTGTGTGGCTGGCACAGGACTGGGCAGTGTTTCATTCTGTTGTACATAGGATCGCTATGAGTTGGAGATGAATGACTGAACGGCACCTAGCAAGAAGAACAACATAATTCTTGGTTGGAAATTTTTTTCTTTCAGGGTTTTATATATACCATCCCATTGCCTTGTCACCTGCATGGTTTCTGCTGAGAGATCAGTGCTTAGCCTTATTGGTTGCCCACTGCAGAACTTTTCATTTTTACCACACTGCTTTCAGGTTTTGTTGAGTTTAATGATGATATGTCTTGGTGAGTTTCTTTTGGGGTCAATCCTGTTTGGGGTTCATTGGACATCTTGAATGGATATAGTCTCATCTTTCATCATATCACAGAAATTCTCTTCCAACAAATCTTTGACAATTTTCTCTTTGGTTTTATTTGTCTTTTCCTGTTCTGGAATTCCAGTCATACATAGGTTATTCCTCTTGATGGTATCCTACATGAATTAGGCTTTCTTCATTTTGCATTCTTTTTTCTGATCCCTTTCCAAAGAAGTATTGAGGTATTTGTCTTCAGTCTCTCTAATTCTGTTTTCCATTGATTCACTTCTACTTCTTTGCCCATTCGATGTGTTATCTATTTCTGAAAATTTAGTATTATTCTGGATTTCTATCTGTAGATTTTGTATCATTTCTAATTTTTCATTTATTTTGTCATTTTGTTCTTGTATACTCACTGCCATTGAGTCAGATCTGACTCATAGTGACCCCTCCTTAGGTTTATGAGGTGGTATCACTATGGAAGTAGATTGCCCAATCATCCTTCTGAGGAGTGGCCAGTGGGGTTTGAACCACCAGCCTTCTGGTTAGCAGATAAATGCCTTAGGCAGTATGCCGCCAGAGCTCCCTGTTCTTGTATAGTCTTCCAAAATTGTTCTATGGTTTTGTCTGTGTTTCCCTCAATTTTATTAGTGTTTTCCTTGATCTATCTCTCAGTCCATTGACAGTACCTAAATATAATTCTTTTGAATTCCTTATCAGGGAATTTCAATACTGCTTCTTCCTCAGGATGTGTTCTGGGTTAGTATCCTAGTCCCTTGTTTCTACTGCTTTATCCTTCTTTGTGTGGACTGTGATTGTCTGTTGTCTCTGAGACATTGTGATGTTGTTGTATTTATATTTAATTGGTGATTGTAGGTTGGAAAGATTGGCCCAAGATTTTCATTTTCTTTGTTTTGTTTGGATGTCTCTGAGTAAGCAGGGTACTGTGCTTTTGTATTGGCTTGTTGGCAGCACTTGCACACTAACCACCTGCCTCATGGTAGGTGTGATAGAGAATGAGAGTGGGTGCACAGATATCTGTTAGCTGTTTGTGAAGAGCAGTTATGGGTGAGTCAGGCTTATATTGGCTGTCATGTATTGTTGGCCAGTTGGTACAGAAGTAAGAGGTGGCCCTCACTCAGTAGATGGGGCTGTAGGAGGTGTGGGTATGGTTGGTTCATATGGGCACAGTTGCTGTCCTCCCACTCAGTTAGACAAAAACAGCAATCAAAAAAGTAAAAGCAAGAACAAAAAACACACACCGCATAAACACACGGGAATAATCACCAGAAAGAGAAAGAAGGAAAAAAAAAAAAAAAACGAAAGGCAATAAATGAGACAAAATATTTAAAGAAGTACTTTAAAAGACAAAAGAAATGTAAGTAGAAAAACAGGGAGAAAAAGAAAAAAAAAAAACACAATATCTGGGGAGGGGCGAATAAGAGAAAAGAACTAGAGTAAGAAAATAATGGGGAAAAATATAGGAATAATGCAAAAAGGAAAACAAGCAATGGGAAGAACCACAAGAAAGAATAAAATGGGATCCAGGAAAAGAGAATTGGAAAAAAAGCTCAAAACTAGAACCTTGGAAGGGAAAAGGAAAGAATGAAAATAAAAAGGTAGAAAAAAAATAAGAAGAAGGATAACTTAAAAACTAACAAAGAAGAAAATATGTGGCACGGCATCCAGGCTCTGTCAGACCACACAGACTGGGATCGAATTCCTGCCGGCCCAGAAGGCTGGGTGGAGGTGAGGGATGGCCACACTCCATTCACCATGAGGGTGTGGGATATAAGAATAACGAGGGGAATATTGCATCTTTCCAGTCGTCATCCTCTGATATTTCTGTGCTGTCCTGGCCAAGCAGAGCTTATTTTTTGGTCCCTGGAATCTGAATGAGAACGTTGTCACTTTAAATATCCAAAATTTCCACCACTTGTAAACATTCAAACTGGCTGCGCTCTCTGGATAGCCAAAAATCCACAGCTCAGTTTGTCTCCTTTGCTGTTTCTCTTTTTAGTCATTAGCCACCAGTGCAGTGATCCATGCAGCCCTTGGGGTGCAGGTCCAATTTTTAGGTTAATTCTCAGGTCCTACCACACTTGGAGATATTCAAACTGTCTGTGCCATCAGGATAGCTGATAGTCTGCAGCTCCGCTTCCTTATTCACCCTTTTCATTCAGGTCCTTCTACTAGTTGGTGTTTAATTCACTTCTGTATCCTTCCTTCCAAAGCTCAGGGCTCCAGGATTATCTTCTGTATCTGTGTCAATTGGTTTCTCTTTACTTTGTTGAAGAGGGTCTGTATAGCTTGTCTGCTTATTCTGCCATTTTACAGGAAGTTCAAAAGAGTTTTACAATGTCAAAAATGAGAATGATTTGTAAGGGTTGTTGTAGGAAAAATCATGCATCTTAAAGCTTTATAAAATCATTGTAGCTTAAAAAAAAAAAAACTTTACACTAAATATTCTGAAGTATAAGAAATTTGTATATTTCATTTGAACTTTTCTTGCACAGCTGTTACTTCAAATTCAGGCAGAAAGGCTGAAGAAATGAATGGAAATAGTTCCACCTAGTGGTCAGCATGATTTGGGTTTTTTTTTGTTTGCTAAGGTTGGGCAATCCTACTTCCGTAGTGATACTGCCTCGGAAACCCAAGGAGGGGCCGCTATGAGTCGGGGCAAACTCGACGGCACATAACAACAACAACAACAATGAAACCAAATTAAGAAAATACTTTTTTTTTTGACAAAGGATCATCCACTCTACATAATTAGCATTAATTTATAGGATTATAACATAATCTAATTAATGTTTACTTAGTTGTTAACTAATTATTAAAAATATTATAAATTGGTGATTGAAATTACAGCAAAAAATAATATGTAGTAATTCCCTCACTTCTGTTGAATCCTGACATAAGTTTCTGTACTCACTGGCATAATAATATTGCCATATGTTGGCAGGGAGGTAATATATTTTTTAGGCAGAGAAACTGTTTGAGATTTAGTTATTTCTTTCCTCTACTCTCTATAATCTCAGTAATGACAAGGTTTTTTTTTTTTGTTTGTTTGTTTTAATTCACTTTTGTTCACCATTGTGGGTTTCTTGCCTAGTACGGTGCCTGGCATGTAGTAGAGCCACAGAAAGTAGTGCTTGAATGATCAAATGAAAACGTGATGATGACACATGTTCATGGAGGCATAAAGGTTAATATAAAAACAAAATCTATCAAATAAATGTAAATATTAAACATCCACCATGTGGTTCGCACTGTTCTAATTACTATCTCAATATACTTGTACTTACCTTTATAAAAATAAATTTAAATTTAAAGGGAGTGCTGACACTGGCAGAAAAGCAGTCTGATACAAAGTGAATCATCTGGGTTTATTGAATTCTTAAGAATAAATAAGTCTTTATTAAAACTTGAATCCATACACATAAAATAAGAAATTAATAGGGTATACATTCTCAGAACATAAAGACTGGCACCGGGAGTAAGAATTCCTTCTCAGAAGTAGTCTAGTGTTCCACTATGGGGCTTGTAGGTAGTACTTACTATCATTTTGTTCAGCTCTTTCCTGGGGTAAAATATTGACTTAATATTATTGGAATATTAGACTTGGTTTCTAAAGGGCTTTAAGAATCTGAGGGATAAAGCACATACGCTGATAAAAAGTTATTGAAGTATAGTAAAGACACTCTGGTTAAAACATTGGGCTGCTAACCAAAAGGTCAGTGGGTCGAACCCATCAGGAGCTCCACTCCAGGCCAGAAAGATGTTGCAGTCTGGTTCAGTAAAGATCTACGGCCTTGGAAACCCTATAAGGCAGTTCTACTTCGTCCTGTAGGGTCCCTATAAGTAGGAATCAGCTGGACGGCAGTAGATTTGAAGTATAGTAAGCCACTGCAGGAAAAGCTATTGGGCTCATGTACCTGTTTTTGTTTGTTTTGTTGTTAAACAACCATGGTCTCTTATTGAAATGTTATTGATCCTCACAAAACTACTAATTTGAGTTCCAGTTTAATTGAAATGCCGTATCTTTCTTTTCTTTATAGAAAGCATCATTATTCACCAGTTACGTATGAACTCCAGATGAAATGATAAACCAAGCACATACTGGGTGTGTGTACTTCCTTTGGATCCCTATTGAATGGATAGTATCTCTTCAGCCCTCCATCATCACTAGTGTCTTCCATGCTACTGATCACTACTGGAAATAATTTACTACTTCCAGTGATTTTTCTTTTTTGAGGATATAATGTAAAAGCTTAAAATGGCCTTGTTGATAATGTGAAAATAGATAGCAAGAGCAAGTCTGTCTTTGTGCCGAAATAATTTTCTCTTCCTTTCACAGAGCTTTCAGGTCCATGGGCACATACTATGTCATTTATTTTGATGATACATTTTGTAATGTGATTTTTTTCCCCAAAATCGTTCCTTTTTCATAGTCTATGGCACATATATTTGTAGAATACACTGTCATTTCCTCAAAGTGCTTTTTTTTTTTTTTTTTTGCACTCAAAATGGTAACGTGTAATTTTTTTCTGTTATCAGATTGTTATTTCTGAAGGAAAGAATGTATAACACTATATTTCCTGGGGTAAATTCAAAACTTAGAAGCAGGAAACTCTGGAAAAATTTCACTGTTGTTTGTCTAATGCTATGGTTCTGATTGTGGCTGAATACTAAGAAATAATGCACCACTTAAGAGCTTAATTTTAAATCCTTAAAACCAAATTGTAAAGCTGCTGATTCTGGTTTTCTGTCACCAAAATCCTGGTTGAACTGGTTTTTACATGGAATAAATTTATAAAAGGAGATTTGTGAGTTTAACCCATAATGATTGCAGAAACACTTTCAGACTAACAGCTCAGTTATATTTGTTTGCATTATTTACATCTAAGGTGGCGTAGTGCCTAAGGCATTTGATTGCTAACCAGAAGGCTGGTGGTTCAAACGCACCAGCCACTCCTCGGAAGGAAGTTTCGGCAATCTACTTCCGTAGTGATACAGCCTCATAAACCCAAAGAGGGGTTGCTATTAGTCAGATCTGACTCCATGGCAGTGCGTTTGTTTTTGGTTTTATGGGTATAATAAGGGCGGTGATGTCAAGATGTTCTCAAACTTACCCACATTAATATAAAAACTGACATAGCTAATGTTAACATTAAAAAAAAAAAATGATATCCAAAGGTGGATAAATTTTTTTCTTCTTAATAGTTGATGATTTTGACAGATCTTCATAACCACATATATGTTGAAGAAGATATTCTTTAAAGATTTTTAGAAAAACAAAAACAAGGTGCATTACTCAGATAACAACATGAGAGCTGCTTTGAATTTAGGTTTATGTGAAAATGTGCATCTGAAGTCTACTTGAAACCCTAGTAATATAGGTTTTGACTTTTTTGGTCTTTGTTTATGTGGACATGTTTTCAGTAGGTCTTTAAAGATAACAGCAAGACAAATTACTGAGACGAAATAAAGAATGCTTTTGAGTGTTACAAGGAAACTAAAAGCTGCACAAGAATTACTGTTTGTTAGCTTACTTCTCCAGTTTACAAGCTGTACCTGTGCCCATAGAAGGGAGTATAAACTGAATCTCTGGAATGGGAAAATCAATGTTGGATTTCTTTCCTACGTAAACTGGGAGGGTTTTCAAATATACTTTGTGGAATTGGTAAATCATATTCAGTATGTATTATAAATTAAATGATAATTTTAGTGTTAAAATTATTTTAGATCTTTATAAGTAAAAGAAATGTTAGTAGAGGCTTGGCCTACCTTGAGTGAGTGTGAAAGCATCACATAACCTGCAAGGCTTTTAATTAGTGATTAAGAATTAAGTAGAGTGTGTATGTGTGAAGATTTTTTCAATTGTTATTACTGGGTTTTATTTTCTAAAAATGGTGAATTCTAATGGCATTTTCAATTGATAAAAGGATCTATTTACTATTGTTATATTTTCTGACTCACATTTAAGTTCCTTATTTGTCAATGTTTATACCTCTGATGGAAAAATATTCTGAAATGTCACAGACAACACTTGCAGCCAATAACTTTTTCCTGAACTGTAGGAATTTTATTACACTAATAGTGACAAAGCTAGAGTACAAGATTTTAAATACTTCTTGACTTTGAATTTAACATGATGAGTAATTTTTGTATATTTGGATCTGTTTGGGTTACCTAGCGCCACTCTGACAGGAATATAGCACAAATGGGATGGGTTGAACAAACACAAGCTTATTTTCTCACAGTTTGGAGGCTTTAAGTCCAAGTTCAAAGTGCCAGGCTCTAGGGGCT
>NW_006921967.1:662828-690318 GCF_000298275.1 Orycteropus afer afer | reverse complement strand
GGCACAGTCCTGATGTTACTAAACCACATGGCAGGCCATTAATTCAAGTCCATTGAAAGTCCCAAGGTCAGCAGAGCATGGCAGGCTGCTGAACAATGACACAGCTACATTCAGGGTTCAAGCATGCCATAAGCAAGAGACCGTTCCCCAAGACTTCTCCTTATATACAGGAAGCAGACCACATCCCTAAGGCAGCTACTCAGCTGCTCACAGTAGATTCTACCATGGAGTTGATTACCAGTCTCATCATGGGGAATACTATATCCAGCTGCCCAGCCACTCAACCAGGCCCAGCCAAGTTGATAGACAAATTTAACTACCACAGTATCTGAAGTTAATTTTCTCCTAAACTTGAGAAAATTTGGTACTCGCAATGATGAAAGTGTGAGGATGATGGTGTAATCAATCATTTTGACAGATGCTGAGCATTATTTGGTCTAAGCTATATCAAGTCCTCTGTTAAAACTCAAATACAATCTGAGTGATAGACAACTAAAAGTAATCAGATTAAGTTTAAAATAAAACAATAGAATATGCAAAATCAACAGAAAACAGAAAAACTGAGTGGCTATATCTGTATCTAATGAATAGACAAACAAGTTCATAAATAGTCACATCCCAATATCCACATTTAATTGAAGAAATTGCCCCACATCCAATCTTGGCACCATCCTAGGGTCACATAATTTCTGTATCTTTTATTATAAAATGTATTTCCAATCATTAATCTGAAAGAGAATCATTTTTTGAATGAAATGATTGTAAATGCTTCCTGATATTTTATATTTTAAAAAATATTATCATAATGAGTGTTTCTAGCTCAATGTGCCACAACTGAACTGAACTGTATTTTCCTCTCTTTTTCATGTTTTTTTTTTAAGGGTATCCTCTGTAGATATTTTTTTCACAAATACTTCATAAAATATTAAATTTTGGTGAAAATAGTGAATATAGTCGAGTAAATATGCCAGAAGTACAGGCCTGGAATGTCCAAAAAATATAAAGGATTCTTTATATCCTAGGACAACCATCAGAACAAAACAACCAATTTATGGTGTAGATTATCTAGCTTCAGCATTAACAGAAATACCAACACTATTGAAATAATTTACAGCTTCTAAAAGTCAGTGGCAAGCAAATGTAGATGGTGCCTAAGGCAATACAATATTTTTGTGTTCTTTCTCCTTTTGCTGTGCTTGGATTCTCCTGAAAATGAATAAAAACATGGCAAAATTGGGGTGTGTTTATGAATTTGATATGCAACAAATCTAAAAATGACAACAGTGCAAAGTGGTAACTTAAAAAAACCCACAAATGGCACCTGAGGCAATGTTCTCCCACAGCTATCCCCACAGCTATTTCTCTGCTAAGAAAAGTCATTAGAATATAAAGAGAAAAAACTGTAAAAATTGTTGTCATAAATTTATAAAAATTGAGAGCAAAACTAAAAACTCAATGCTGTGGAGTCGGATCCATCTCAGAGTCGACCCTTCCTTGGGTTTCCAAGGCAGTGTCACTACGGAAGTAGATTGCCCAACCTTCCTTCCGAGGAGTGGCTGGTGAGTTTGAGAGAGCTTGGTGAAAATAACTTGGGCTTAATGACCACTGATATTTTATTTTCTTAAATTTTCAGCATCTGCTCCATAGCTACGAGATGCTATGATAACCATATTTGTTACTTAGGGAAAATTCTGCAGATTCATAAATTTCAACAAAATGTTCTATGTCCTATGACATGATGTATTTGTTTTCTGGTGTTACTTTTGCATATGCTATTTTGGGAGTTTTTCCTTACCATTCACATATTTTCCTCTTAATAGAGCAGATGAGTGTTTATTTAATTTAGAGTTTGCTTTAAAAAATACCACGTATTACCTTCTTTAGGAGTTCTGGTAGCATAGTGCCTAAGGCACTTGACTGCTAACCAGAGGGCTGGTGGTTCAAACCCACCAGCCACTCCTCGGAAGGAAGGTTGGGCAATCTACTTCCGTAGTGATACTGCCTCAGAAACCCAAGGAGGGGTCTCTATGAGTCGGGGCGACTCGATGGCACATAACAATTAGCTTCTTTAATGTAAGAGGCTTACCATGTGATCATATATACTAAGAATTTTTGCAGGTTTAGTGGATTTTAAAAACAAAAGAGCGTGCTGAGTAATTTTGGAAAGATATTCCATTTTCATAGCATTCTTAATTTTGCCTCATTTGGGCTTTATTAATAACATGAAAGGTTTATTATTTTTCAGTGAAACCAAATGAATTTACAGATGATGTATTTGTCTTCCATATGTAACACCTTGTTTCCAGTTCTCCACAGATTAATGAAATTATTTAACAATCAAGACATTCTCTGTGACCCTTCCAAGTCAACCGTATTTAGTAAATTCTTACCAGAGAGTAAGAAAAAGGACAAATGTAATATAAAAGCATTGTGCAATATTCTTTTTTGAGTTGAAACATAATCTTCATAAAATTAAAATCATTTAAAATAAGTAGTCAACCTTTTTATTTAAACCTGTTTGCTTTAAAATTAATATTTTCTATGAATGCAGTAACTTTTGATGTGCCTAAGCAGAAGCAAGACAGCAGCTTTGGAGGCAGGTGAAGGCAGAGCTGCCTCAGACGGCAAAAAATCAGGTTGTTTTAGAATCTGCCAAAGTGAGGGATGCTGTTCTTCTGAGTTACATCATAGTTTGATTATTTAATAGGATAAAAATGACCAGACATCCTAGGATGAAAACTGGTTAAAGGTTCTCACCAAATACATCGTCAATCAGCATTCAGATATCACCCACACTGCTTTCTGCTATCAATCTAAAGGTAGGTTTCTTAGAGCAAACAAACATTAGTGAAGTTTTGCCAGCACTACACAGACTAGCTTTTACAGAGGCATCTGGGCAATGGTTCCAACTAAGTGGGATGAGGGTGAGGGTGAGGGTGGGATTATGCGATGATCCCTTTAATTGACCAGTTCTGTGGCAGGACTGGTGGGCTCATAGCAATTTCCAGCCCTAATGTGGTTTTGCCTTATTTGGAACAAAGAAGTAGGTTTTTCCTGTTTATTATTTAAAGATACACCCATTAAAAAAAAAAAAGAAAGAAAGAAAGAAAAATTAGGCTAGAAGGCTGTTTAAGCCAACATGTGTTCTGCAGGAGAGCTGTAGGTTTGGGGGATTCTTAAAGGGGTGCTCAGACACTCCACGGAGCTTCTTATGAAGACCAGTCTTTCGCATTTGCTCAAATGGGTTTTGTCTTGATTACGGTTAAACGAATCACCTGAGTCGGTTAGTTTGAAGCTATTGGTCCAATCCCTAGGGGCGTGAGACCATGGTCATAAAAACTTTAGAGGAATGAAGTGTTTCTTGTTTTATTTTGTTCTAGTTGACAATGTAAAACAGGTGAAAGAAGTTAGAGTATCTCCCATCTACTTGTGCTCCCAGGTAGTCAAGGTCTACTTTCTCAGGAAGAAGAGGGAGGAGAAAATGGATTCCTTCCACACTTATCCCCTTGAGTTCCGGGATAGAGTCACCCTCACTGAGCAACAGCTCTTCCTTAGGTTAGAGGAACTAAAGCACTTTCTTGAGACCCATGCTTGTTGGCAATAAGGCACATTGCACCACACTTTTTTTTTTTTAAAGTGTCATTAAAATCCAGTTTTGAAATTTGTCTTTAATGCTATCCCAAGGAACCTATGAAAGCTGTCAACCCTGAGGCCTCCCTTCAAGTAGATTTCCTTGGATAGCCTTCACTGACTGCTTTATTCCAAGTGCAGCAACCAGATCTGCAGATACTGTGTTGGAACCCATCTTCCTGACCTGCAGTGTCCAAATAATCCTCCTTCCCTCTTTCTGGGAGCTCTGCTACCATAGTGCCTATGACAAACCCACTGCTGTCGAGTCAGGTCTGACTCTTAGTGACCTCTCTTTGGGTTTCTGAGGCAATATCACTACAGAAGTAGATTGTCCAACCTTCCTTCCGGGGAGTGGCTAATGGTTTTGAACCACTAGCCTTCCGGTTAGCAGTCAGATGCCTTAGGCACTACGCCACCAGAGCTCCCAGTGCCTAAGGCATTTGACTGCTAACCAGAAGGCTGATTGTTCAAACCCACCAGCCATCCCTCCCTTCCTCTCTCCCTCTCTCCTTTCAAGATAAACAGTTGTTCCTTAATCTTCCCTTGCATTATCACCAGTGTTTCAGAGATAAGCATTTTTGAGGATAAAATACTTTGTCTTTCTCATCAGGAGCATTTTCCTATTCCCTGCATTTGCCCCATTCTGCTTATGGCATTTGTGTATAACATCATTTCCCAGTTTGGTATAAGCTTCTTAAAGATATGACTTGTATATGGATCACAGTGAATACAAGATACCGGATAATGTTTACGAGACGAAATATAATTCCAGGTCGGGATAGACTTTTTCACTGTTCCTTCAGCTGCCCTTTCCCCTTACCCACAATCCTTACAGGCCTTTTTCATAATCACCACTACATTCTCTTTTTCAGCCTTTTCACCTCTCAGTACACATTTCTTTCTCCCCCTTGAGAACAAGGCATATGTTTCTTTAAAGTGGCAGGGTGTTTATAGATACCTAATTACTGGCTCATAACTCCAAAGGAGGGAGCTCTGGTGGCGTAGTGCCTAAGGCACTTGACTGCTAACCAGAAGGCTGATGGTTCAAACCTACCAAACACTCCTCAGAAGGAAGATTGGGCAATTCACTTCCGTAGTGATACTGCCTCGCAAGGAGAGGTCACTATGAGTTGGATCCGACTCACCGGCAGTGAGGGTTTTTTTTTTTTTTTTTGCCCCCAAAGGAGGAGCTCTGGTGGTGTAGTGGTTAAAGCATTTAGTTGCTAATCTAAAGGTGGGCAGTTTAAAACCACCAGCCACTCTGCAGGAGAAAGATGAGGCAGTCTGCTTCCATAAAGATTTATAGCCTTGGAAACCCCGTGGGGTACTTCTACTCTGTCCTAGAGGGTCACCATGGATCAGAATGAACTCAGTGACAGTGAATTGGGTTTTAACTCCAAAGAGTTGCTCCTTCTAGGACCAATACCTCAGCCAGGGTACTCTGTGCTAGATCTTCCTTATCAAGTAATTCTGGCTGCTTCTGCTTGCCTTTCAGAATCTTCTGTATTAAATAAGAAAAGGCTCTCCATAATCACCTATCCTTAGGGAAGATATGCTCCCTCCAAAGACAAAGGACCTCATGTTATCACACTACCAGAGAGTGCATCCTACATTAACAAGACAAGAGTTCATTCATTTTCCTTTCATTGTGGAGCCAAGTGTTGGTTCCCATAAGGAGCTTAAGTGCAAGTAAGAAGTGTGCCAATGAATTTTATAAGTTAACAAACCAAATCCCAAAAATGGAGGGTACCAGAAATCTGTTTTCAAGGCAACTGCAAACTGCTGAGATCTTACTTGAGAAAAAGAACATGATCATTCTTTGGATCATGAAAGATATATAGTCTTGCATGGCATTAATATAACATGTAGTATAAGGTTCAACTTTCCCTATGTTCTTTAACTTATTCTCTTCTGTTTTTTTTTTTTTTAAAAAAAAAAAACAAACCTCAGTCAAGTAGTTTCTGACTCATAGCAACCTCCATTGGGTTTCTGAGGCTATAAATCTTTCTGGTTAGCAGTCAAGTGCCTTATCCACTATGCTACTAGAGCTTCCAGGTAAACCAAACCAAACCAAACTCATTGTCATCGACTCAACTCAATTCATAGTGACCCCTCCTTGGGTTTCCGAGGCGTATCTCTGCGGAAGTAGATTGCCTGTCTTCCTTCCAAAGAGTGGCTGGTGGTTTGAACAGCCAGCCTTCCGGTTAGCAGTCAAATGCCTTAGGGACTACGCCACCAGAGCTCCCCAGCTTCTGGGTAGAGAACCACAATATCACTTGGACCTTATGACCTATTTCCTCACAGTTTAGAGTTTGACATCATAAAGAGGATGAGGTGTGGTACCTCCCCTGAATGCCTACCTTGGTCATACATCTTATATGGTACTGACCTCATTATATTTCAATTGTTTGTTGGCAAGTTGTCTCTCCCACTAAAATGTGAGTTCATTGAGAGTAGGTCAGGTCAACAGAATTGAGTATCTTTTATGTTCTAGGCCACTTGCAGGCGATGGGGAAATAGAAGTAAATAAAAACAGTTCTGACCTTGAGGAGATTATATCTGGTAGGAAAGACAGACATAAACAGGTATTTTTCAATACTATATGGTAAGTCAAAGGATAGAAATATATTTAAGTTGCCTTGAGCTCATAAGAGAACAGTTCTTAGTTCAGTCTGAGGAGACAGAGAAAGCTTCTTCAATTTGGCTGCAGATCTGAATCTTGAAGGATGAGTAGTAATTATCAAGGTAGCTTAAGTAAAAGTGGGGTCTGAAGTCAGGGAGCAGTAGGTGGCTGAGTGATTGGAGTAAGGAATCGAGTGAAGTTAGTCCAGATTATTCTTTCCAGAAGATTCAGTAACAATGAAAGTGATGTCGGGAAGTTTGTTGAACCCCTACCACGTGCCTCACAGTGTGCTGGTCGGAGGGAAGTCCAGAGAGGTCTTGGTCTTTGTTGTCACAAATGGTTAGTTCCAATAACTTAAAAGCTATGTTTCACTTCTGAGGTTCATCAAAAGTTGACTTTCACATTTAAGTATATTTTGTGAGGGTCATCTTTCAAAAATAAGTTGGAATTATTTTAAGAAAATAAATAACTTTAACTCTTTCAAAAAACAAGTAACAATGTTTCCTCCCTGGGACTCACAATAATTTAACACTTGGAAACAGAAAAATATAAGTTTAAAATAAGTAAAAATTGCCCAAACATATGATCCATAAAGGATTTAGATTTTTTTTAGATCTACTTTCCTGTGTCTCTTAATGATTCTCATAGAATAAGCAAAGCCTCCTCCCTTACTCAAATGACTTTTATAACTAATAGTTCACCATTATACCTTTGACATATGTTTGTTGTCTGTCAACCTAAAGATAGTTACATATAGACCTTATCTATAATTGATGGTATCTATTGGAAGCATATGTGCCACAAGGATGCAATCAACTGAAACATTCTATGGAATGAAAGTCAGGAAGTATGAGGTCTCTTTAGAATTATATTCTTTCATTTAATGAAAAGTGTGGAGTTATGAGAAATGAAACTTTATTTCCTACTCAAAACAAATTTCTTAGGCTATCATCTATGGAATTTTGATGTCATTGTTCTTTCTTCTAATGAGACTAACCATTAAAATATCTTGCTTGACTGTGGTTATTCAAAAACTTACAAAATCTCTCATCATATCACCAATAACTTGAGGCTAATCCAACAATCTCTCAGTGTGAGAACATAAGGGTTTTTTCAAATTTTTAATGGAAAGAGTCCAATAAATACATAAATATCAGGAAAAGATAAATTTGAAAAGACTTTCTCGAAATCAAATTGATTCAATCTCTGATAATTGCCAGAAATTAATTTCGTGATGAAATAAATTCTGTTACCACCCTCCAAAGAATCAGACAATGAAAAATGAATAGCATTTAGTCCCACCAAAGTTCTCCAAGATAATCTGCCTGGTTAACTAACTAGGGAGAAAAAAAAAGTGTGTGTGTGTGTGTGTGTGTTTTTCTGTAAAAATATTACCCAATGACTGGAAACCATTTCCAGTCATTGGGTAATATTTTTACTTGTAAACCATTTCCATTTACTGGAAACCATTTCCAGTTATTAAGAAGTTTCTCTTAAATTCATGCTGGTACAAAACTATGGTACCTTTCTCAGCCCTCTTCAACTTTCTTAAACATTAAATGTTATGCAACAGATATGAAATAGTTTGAATATGATTAGAAACTATGAGGACTAAAGCATCCCCAAGTATCACTCAACCAGCCAATTAACCAATTATCAATGGAGCCTAAAAGAGTATAAAAGCCAGTTTTAGTTTCCTCTTCTTAGTTCTTTAAGTTATTCAGTAATTATTCTTTATGACTTAAGATATTTTATAGTTTTTTCTTCAGTTCCCTGTTTACCTACTTCTGTCGCTTGAACACAGTAATTGAACTAAGAAATGAAAATCTCCAAAAGCTAAATATATTTATACCTTTTCAGATTGTTCAGTTTGTATCTGTTCTGTCTTGCCAATTTACTTTTATTTGGGCTCATGTATTCTTTGCACACTTCCTAGGTTGACTTGGTAGACAGAATACACGTTATTTAGTTACATAAATTCCACTTCTACCAGGAATCAGCAAATCAACAATCATTTAAATAGCACAAATGGAATCTAAATATGTCACTAACACATACACATCAGTGATTTCTGTTGTTGTTGTTGTTATGTGCCGTCGAGTCAAACACGACTCATAGCGACCCCTCCTTGGGTTTCCGAGGCAGTATCACTACAGAAGTAGGATTGCCCAACCTTCCTTCCGAGGAGTGGCTGGTGGGTTTGAACTGCCAGCCGTCTGGTTAGCAGGCAAGTGTCTTAGCCACTATGCTACCAGAGCTCCCTCAGTGATTCCTAGCAACCACAATTTGAAAATGTATACACTGGTAACTCATTGTGAGAATGACCATTCTCTTTGTTGCCCCAGAAATGCTTAACACTTTTTAAAATCCCCACTTCATCTGTAAATGAAAAACTACCTACTATCATAGGACTGTCATAAAAGAATGTATTAACAAGGGAATCACAAAATTCTGAGTCCCCTAAGGTGTCCCCTAAGGTAATGAACTGCAAGTGCAAGAAAATGTTAGCTTGGTAAAGAAGCATATTGTGGTAGCAGAGTCGAACAGTGAAGAATAAACTAGAGGGATATCAAGAGATCTGGCAAAGTAATTTCATGCCTTTGGCCCTCATCTGAATATGGAAATTTCCTTAGACAAAAGTCTAAGGAAGTTTTCAGTTCTACAAATCTGTATTTCAGTCAAAATGGAATCTTAATAAGAAAGAAAGAGACAAGAAGTTAACTTATCTTTCCTATGAACAAACAAAACAAAAGAAAAAATAAGCAGTTTAATAAAGCATTATCGCTCAAGGCAAATACAAAAAGATTGAAAGAAAAAATAGACCATGTATGTGGAATGCTGGAATAGCAAATTGATTACAGAACTATCACATTTAGTGGGTGTGATAATACAGGCAGAAATGGAAAAGAAAAAAAAAAAAAACTTGCCTTATGTTCTATAATTTTGCATTATGCCCAATATTATTTTACATATTTTTACTAATCAACAGAACTTAGTAAAATAAAAAGACTCCATTCATTCCCTATCGACTGTGCTGCATTGTTTTTCATTTGAGGTTTTTCATTGTTTTTGTCTGAGGTTAAAGGTAAACTCACATTGACCGAACAAAATATAAACCTAAGTATGCTACCAATTGTCTCATATGCATGCCAAAGCTGGACAATGAATAAGAAAAACCAAAAAAGATGAACAGATGCATATGAATTCTGGTGTTGGTGAAGAATATTGGATATACCATGGACTGCCAGAAGAGCAAGCAAATTTGTCTTGGAAGAAGTAAAGGCAGAATGCTCCTTAGAAGCAAGGATGGTGAAACTCTCTCACTTTGGACATGCTATCAGAAAACTTTGCCCTCAAATGGAGAGTAGCTAAAGAAAACAGAAGAAATGACAAGATAAAAGAGCTGAACAGAAGATTTCAAAGAGCAGCTCGAAAAGACAAAGTCAATTTCTATAATGAGTTGTGCAAAGACCTAGAGTTGGAAAACCAAAAGGGAAGAACAAGCTTGACGTTTTTCAAGCTGAAAGAACTGAAGAAACAATTATAGGCAAAATATTGAATGATGCAGGGAACATTAAAAGAAGATGGAAGGAATACACAGAATCACTGTACCAAAAAGAACTGGTTGAGGTTCATCCATTTCAGGAGGTGGCAAATGATCAAGAACTAATAGTACTGAAGGAAGAAATCCAAGCTGCACTGAAGGAATTGGTGATAAACAAGGCTCCAGGAATTGACAGAATACCCATTGAGATGTTTCAACAAACTGATGCCATGCTGGAGGCACTCACTCGTCTACTCCAAGAAACTTGGAAGGCAGCTACCTGGCCAACTGACTGGAAGAGATCCATATTTGTACCCATTACAAAGAAAGGTGATCCCACAGAATGTGGAAATTATCAAACAATATCCTTAGTATCACACACAAGTAAAATCTTGCTGAAGATAATTCAAAAACGGTTGTAGTAGCATATGGACAGAGAACTTCCAGAAATGCAAGCTGGATTCAAAAGAGGACGTGGAATGAGGGATATCATTGCTGATGTCAGATGGATCTTGGCTGAAAGTTAAGAATACCAGAAAGATGTTTACTTGTGTTTTATTGGCTATGCAAAAGCATTCAACTGTGTGGATCATAACAAATTATGGGTAACAGTGAGAATAATGAGAATTCCAGAACATTTAACTGTGCTCTTGAGAAGCCTGTACACAGACCAAGAGGCTGTCATTCAAACAGAACAAAGGGATACTGCATGGTTTAAAATCAGGAAGGGAATGTGTAGGGTTATATCCTTTCACCATACTTATGCAATCTGTATGCTGAGCAAACAATCTGAGAAGCTGGACTATCTGAAGAAGAGCATGACATACGATTGGAGGAAGACTCATTAACAACCTGCAATATGCAGATGACACAAGTTTGCTTGCTGAAAGTGAGGATGACTTGAAGCACTTACTGATGAAGATTCAAGATTAGTCTTTAATTACTAATGATTAGTCTGCAGTATGGATTACATCTCAACATAAAGAAAACAAAAATCCTCACAACTGGACCAATAAGCAGCATCACAATAAATGGAGAAAAGATTGAAATTGTCAAAGATTTCATATTACTTGGTTCCACAATCAACACCAATGGAAGCAGCAGTCAAGACATCAGATGATGTATTACACTGGGCCAATCTCCTTCAAAAGACCTCTTTAAAGTGCTGAAGAGCAAATAGGTACCTAACCCAAGCCATGGTATTTTCAATTGCTTCATATTCCTGTGAGAGGTGGACAATGAATAAGGAAGACTGAAGAAAAGTTGATGCTTTTGTTGGTCCCAGGTCTTGAAAGGAGTGTCGGCGCGAGGAAGCTACCACAGACACGATAAAACAAAAGCAAAAGGAAAGTTTATTCAAGCTCGAACTCGGACCCTCAACCGTCACCGACGCAGCGGTTCAGGATTGAGAGCCTCAAACAAAGGGAAGGGGGTCTTTTATCGGGGATGGAGCAGGAACGAGGGAGTTTCAATCAGAAAAATTACAGGATTGGTTGTCACTTTTCGAATTGCACGTTGTCCCTACTTGATTGGCCCTGTCCCGTGGGCCGAGGCGCAACTGCCGTTTCTAACTATTTTAGGTATAGGAATTTCAAGTATTTTCCTGATATTTACTGATTGGTTGTTGCTAGGGGGTATCTATGGGGTCAGGGAAATCAGGACTTCAGGTTCTTCTCTATTATTCACTGATTGGTTATTGCTTGGGGAAGTAAAGGGGGGGTGGCAGTTAGGACTCTGTGAGGTAAAGCCCTGAGGCGTGGGGAACATGCTGGAGTTCCCGGCACTAATGGCTCCTAGTTAAAGAATAATTACCTGGAGGGCTTAGTACAAACGTGTGGTCTCACACTTTTGAGTTGTGGTGTTGGTGAAGAATACTCAAATTACCATGGACTGCCATAGAACTAATAAATCTGTCCTGGAAGAAGTATAGCCGGAATGCTCCTTGGAAGTGATAATGGTCAGACTTCATCTCACCTGCTGTGGTCATGTTGTCAGAAGGGATCATTCCCTGGAAAAGGATATAATGCCTGGTAAAGTGGAGGGTCAACGATAAAGAGGAAGGTCCTCAAGGAGATGGCTTGACTCAGTGGCTCAGGTATACCAAGTATTGTGAGGCTGGCACAGGACCAGACAGTGTTTCGTTCTGTTGTAAAAGGGGTTGCTATGAGTCAGAGCCGACTCGATGGCACCTAACTACATCAGGAGGGACTAATCCCTGGAGCACATCATGCTTTATAAAGTAGAAGGTAAGCAAAAAAGAGGAAGATCCTCAACAAGATGGATTGACACATCCATTGACACAGTGGCTGCAGTAATGGGTTCAAGCACAGCAACGACTAAGGATGATGCCAAACCAAGCAGCATTTCTTCTGCTACACACAGGGTCTTTATGAGCCGAAACTACTCCATGGCACCTAACAACATGTTACCACTGACAAGAATTTGAGCAGTTATGGTTGTCATTTAAGAGCAAAATCAAGCAAATCTGTAACAGGTATTATTTTCCTCTAAAATCTGCCAAATAAATATTCGACTGGCTCACAATCTTGTGACTTGTGGTCATTCAGAAAAATATTTAATTGCAAACTATTAAGATCAAATACTCTTTAGTTTCCCTTTTAAAAGGTTACCTGTGCACGGAGCCTTATTTAAAAAAAAAAAAAAAGTTTCAGCATTTGTTAACATAATGCTATTTCATCTCTGGTTGGATTTAAAAGAAGTTAGTATAATGTGGATTTTAGACACATTTAAAAATTACAAATAATATACTTTATGCTTAGCATAGAAATTTTGGAAAATACCAAATGTGCAAAGAAGCAGAGAAACATTCTTCATCCTGTCAACCAAAGTCACTGGGCTCTACCTCTGTACTATCTATACTACGAGATCCTGATTTTTTTCACTTTTTATATCCTGAGAATTTTCTTGGTCATGAAATAGTTGTAGTTTTAAAGTGTCTGCATAATATTTCATTTTATTGCAATGCTATACTTTGTTGGGGAGCTCTGGTAGCATAGTGCCTAAAGCACTTGCCTGCTAACTAGAAGTCTGGTGGTTCAAACCCACCAGCCAGTCCTTGGAAGGAAGGTTGGGCAATCTACTTCTGCAATGATACTGCCTCGGAAACGCAAGGAGGGGTCGCTATGAGGGGTCCGACTCCACGTCACTTAACAACAACATACTTTGTTGAGATTTTTGATTATCAGCAGTCTGAAAAGAGCTAGAAGTTTATTAACATCTAAAATCCACTACCGTGAACTGGATTCCCTCTAATAGCAACTCCACAGGACAATGTAGAACTGCCCCATAGGGTTTCCAAGGTTATAAATCTCAGCGGAAGCAAACTGCCACATCTTTCTCCCACTGAGCGCTTGGTGGGTTGGAATTGAATGTTAGGCAGAAACATGGGTGGCCAGGCGGGTGAATGATTGAGCCGGAGGGAATTATAAGAACTGGTCAAGCAAGGAGGCGCCTGACCAGAGCCCATACCAAACCCCAGCACGTACCACGAAAGACCCAGCACCTGACTCTTACTCACCAAAGCCCCCAACCATTTCCTGCCCACTATGTTAATGAAGTGCTTCAACTCTGCTTCCTACCCCCATGCTAATGGGGTACTTTAACCTTATTGGTCCCTGTAACATATACCCTGCTCTCACTCCGGTCCTCTAAGAACCAGGAAGAAAATCACTACAAAAAACCCTTTCTTTCACCTGGGCAGCGCGACTTCTCTGGCCCCTCTCAGGGACCCGTAAGCCTCTCCCGGGAGCGCAGAATAAAAAACTTCTCTTTAACCCCACTTTTGTGCATCCTCTTCTCCTTACTGCGACCTTACTTTGAGAACTAAGCTTCTAATCACTGGGCCACCAAGGCTCACATAGCTTATTACAAAAGACTTCTCAAATCAACGTGCAGAAGAAAAACGGTGACACAAGGGGGGGAAAAAAACTATTAAAGAGGACCATTCGTGGAGGAAAAATAGGTGACAACAGCTTAATCAGAAGATAATAGGGTTAATTAAGTCACACGATTTATTCTTGACTTTAGAATAAATCACACATCTCAGTCTTTATATTTGCACCTGAGCGACGGTTTCCTTAATTAGAGGTCACGGTTTTACCGAAAAACTGCTAACCCTACTAGGCTCAAAATCCCTTGGTGTGATCTTTTTTAATGCTCCCACTCCCTTACCATCGAGGTAAAAAGAAAAACCTGGATGGCGCTGAAGCCATCAGAAAGACCTCTTTGTCAGCAGCTCCAGGGCTGACGAGAATGGCTCAAGCCGGGAACAGGGCTTGAGAACTAGAACGGCTGTCGGTCGCTATGATAACCAAAGCTACAGATTGGTATGTAGGAACAGAAGCGTCAGCGAGCGGAGCGAAACTTATCTATGGCGCAAGCACGGAGGTCTCTTCGCCCCCAGGATCACGCATGCGCTAACGTAGCTTCATGCTCCGTGGGTTGAGCCCCTCACTTTGTCGTCACAGGGCAGATGATCAGGGTGCGTCCGCCTTTTCCCTCCCCCTTCTATCCTCTTCCCCTTTCCCCTCCCCTTGTCCCTCAGTCTTCTCCCTCCTTCCTCTCTCTCTTCCCTTGGCGTCTCCAGCCGACACCCGCTTCCGGTCAGCGAGAGCCTGCGGAAGGGTGTCCCGCCTCTTCCGCCTCTACAGCCGGGGTGGCAACGGCGGCGACGGCGGCGGCAGCGGCGCCTGCGCATCTTTTGTCAGGGTCAGCAGGCGGGTCCGCTCGGCGATCCACCTGCGCGTCGCTCAGCCGCGCCCTGTGGGTCGATGGCGATGAACTATAACGCTAAAGATGAAGTGGACGGTGGGCCCCCGGGTGCTCCCGTGGGTACCACTAAGAACCGGAGACCGGATAATACGGCCTTCAAACAACAACGGCTGCCCGCCTGGCAACCCATCCTTACGGCGGGCACGGTGCTACCTACTTTCTTCATTATCGGCCTCATCTTCATCCCCATTGGCATCGGCATCTTCGTCACCTCCAACAACATCCGTGAGATCGAGGTGAGGGGAAATGAGCGGCGGTGGGAGTTGGCGCTGCAAGGGAGCCTGGTTCTAGCCGCCTGCCCCACTCTTACTCATTTTTCTGAGGTTGACAGGCGGGGCCCGACCTTCCTCACACCTTCCTTCTCTTCCTCTATTTTTTCTTTATGTGGGTTTTCTGAGTTTACAGTTTTGTTCTCATTCTTTCCTGCTTGCGATTACACAATTAGACACGGGATGAATGTTTAACGCAGAGGGTAAGTCAGATGAAGAACGCTCCTTTAATCGGCAGTTTTGTGTGGTTCTGTGTGTGTGTAGGGGGGGAGGGGGGTTGTCCAAAGGAGGTAAAAAGAGCAGTGGAAAAAAAAGTTGTATCTAGAGGTACCCCAAAGGAATTGACATGGTCAGAGTGGGAATTTTTTTCAGGACTCGGAGAGGAACGCTTTGACCATGGTTGGGAAAAGGACCCAGAGTCACAGAGGTAATGATGATTTTTGTGTAAAGAGGTAGTTATGTTACTAGGTCACATATTAGGACATATGACTGAAAATACACTATGCTTTATTTTGAGCTAAATTTGTGTTTTTAGCTGTAGGGTATAGCTAATATGTAACCTGAAAACTTCAATTCTGTTTTCTATTTAGGGTGCGTTTATTAATAATCATGCTTCACACTAGTTCTAATTCCCTCCCTCCCCCCATGTTAACGTTTACAAAAAGCGGCCGTGAGTTAAGTTGTTCACTGTCTACCGAACATTTTAGTGGTACTAATGTCATAAGGCATGGCTGAGAACCTTGTATTGGGGAAGCGTCTTGACTTCTATAGAGTAGTAATAACAGTATCTTTATCTGTTTACGATGGTGAAGATGGGTTGACTGCTAACCAGAAGGCGGGCGGTTCAAACCCACCAGCCACTGCTCGGAAGGAAGATGGGGCAATCTACTACCAGTCCCTGCCATTTCACATAGATGAAAACACCTTCAATTATTCAAGAAAAGAGGATGAGATGTTCAATACTGTAGTAGCACAGTGCCTAAGGCACTTGACTGCTAACCAGAAGGCTGGTGGTTCAAACACACCAGCCACTCCTCGGAAGGAGGGTTGGGCAATCTACTTCCGCAATCTACTTCCGTAGTGATGCTGCCTCGGAAACCCGACTCCACGACACATAACAACAACAACAACATACAAAGTATTTAAGGCGCTCTGGTGGCGCAGAGCCTAAGGCATGTGACTGCTAACCAGAAGACTGGCGGTTCAAACCTACCATCCACTCGGTGGAAGGAAGATGGAGCAATCCACTTCTGTAAAGATTTACCTCCTCTGAAACCTAATGGGGGTCACCAGGAGTAGGAACTGCCGGATAGCAGTGAGTTTGTTTTATTTATTTATTTTTTTTTCATGTTGTTGTTGTTGTTATGTGCCGTCGAGTTGGACCAGACTCATAGCGACCCCTCCTTGGGTTTCGAGGCAGTATCACTATGGAAGTGTTGTTGTTGTTATGTGCGGTGGAGTCGGCCCCGACTCATAGCGACCCCTCCTTGGGTTTCCGAGGCAGTATCACCATGGAAGTAGGATTGCCCAACCTTCCTTCCGAGGAGTGGCTGGTGGGTTTGAACCGCCAGCCATCTGGTTAGCAGGCAAGTGTCTTAGCCACTATGCTACCAGAGCTCCCCCCCTACTAGTATAAGTCCTGAAATATCTTTGGGTGGCATTCTCCATCTATCTAGGAGCTCTGGTAGCATAGTGGCTAAAGCACTTGACTGCTAACCAGAAGGCTGGTGGTTCAAACCCACCAGCCACTCCTCAGAAGGAAGGTTGGGCAATCCTACTTCCGTAGTGATACTGCCTCGAAACCCAAGGAGGGGTCGCTATGAGTCTGGTCCGACTCGACGGCACATAACAACAACAACAACATGAAAAAAAAAAAAAAAAACCTCACTGCTATCCAGCAGTTCCTACTCCTGGTGACCCCCATTAGGTTTCAGAGGAGGTAAATCTTTACAGAAGTGGATTGCTCCATCTTCCTTCCACCGAGTGGATGGTAGGTTTGAACCGCCAGTCTTTTGGTTAGCAGTCACATGCCTTAGGCTCTGCGCCACCAGAGCGCCTTAAATACTTTGTATGTTGTTGTTGTTGTTATGTGTCGTGGAGTCGGTTTGCGAGGCAGCATCACTACGGAAGTAGATTGCGGAAGTAGATTGCCCAACCCTCCTTCCGAGGAGTGGCTGGTGTGTTTGAACCACCAGCCTTCTGGTTAGCAGTCAAGTGCCTTAGGCACTGTGCTACTACAGTATTGAACATCTCATCCTCTTTTCTTGAATAATTGAAGGTGTTTTCATCTATGTGAAATGGCAGGGACTGGTATCTGGGTTTCTTCATTTCTTCTGTTCCATTAGGTTTTGTCTTTTTAATTTTTTTTCCCCTCTAGTTTTAATAAATGCTTTAAAATTAATGTATATGACTTAGTGGGGCTTTCAGAATAATTTAGGTTTCAACTACTACACTTTGGAATAAAAGCCTATTTTCTAGATTTATTTACAATGTTACTAGAGGCAAGATTAATTTTTTTTTAATTGTACAGTGTTTCTTTGCTAGTAACAGTAATAAGAATAGTCTCTATAGTATAACTTAGTTTTTAAATCTTTTACTAAAAATTAACTTTTAGTTTAATAACTGAAGAATCACAATATATATATTTTGGCATGTATTTTCATGTATTTTATTATTTTGTCTCCCTAATAGCCCTGCAAATGTAGTACTCTTATCTTCCTAGGGACAAGGATCACACATTATTTCAAGGCATTGGCAAAGTGGTGTAATGTAAGGACCATGGGCTTTATTCTGGAGTCAGGCAGAACTGGGTTTAAATACCTAGTTCAGCCACTAACAAACTTGTATGGAAAATTTACTTAATCTCTGAGCCTCAGTGTTCTCATTTGTGAAATCGGTAAAATTTATGCCTATTTCGCAAGACGTAAAAGTTAGAAATGATATAGGTAAGATGTCTGACACTAAATTTGTATAGTAGTTACTGTTATTATGATAATCCTTAATCAGGACATAAGAAGTAGAGTCAGGTGTTGAAATTTGCTGATAAGCTAGTTAAGAGTATTCTAAAAACTGAGGCAGAAACCCACATGTCTTGATTTCTAGACTTAAGGTTTCTCACACTAAGGTGCTTATTGCAGTGTTAGTAGTTAAGTGGAAGAAAATAATTTAACACGAGAAATTTGAATCATCTTATTTAAATGTCTTAAATATTAAGATCAAAGTAGCAATTATTTAGAATTTTATATGAATGGATATATTTACTAAATTATTGAACTCAAGTTCTATTAATATTTGCTATAAAAATAGGTGTTTATTTTTTGAAAAATCTTTTGAGTACTCAAATAAAATATGATTTTTTACACTTACCAAAAACCAAAACCAAACTTACTGCTGTTGAGTTGGGTCCGACTCATAGCGACCCCTCCTTGGGTTCTGAGGTGGTATCTCTAGGGAAGTAGATTGCCTAGTCTTCCTTCCAAGGGGGCTGGTGGGTTTGAACTGCCAGCCTTCTGGTTAGCAGTCAAATGCCTTAGGCACCATGCCACCAGAGCTCCCTTTTTCAGTAGGTAAAATCAACATTTCTTAAATCTCTGTCATGTATAATTCCAATTTCAAGTGGCCTGAAGATGATGTAACAGTTTGGACAATTTAAAAGGGCAGTGAAGTTAGAATCAAGACATTAGAGTTGAAATCCCAGCTCTGTCACCCTCTAGTTCATGATCTTAGGCACATTTTTGGGGTGTCTTTTTCTTTATTTGAAGAATCAAAATGTTCAGACTAGATAATTTCTATGGTGGTGTTCAGCTCTAAAATTTTGTGACTTCCAAGTTAAATGTGTTATTTTAATGCTTCATATTCAAATTTTATCACTTTTGGAACCAGAGAAACTGAAAATTCAGAATGATTAGCAATTTTGCACCAACACTGATTTATGTAAACAGAATCCATAATTTAGTTACATATTTTTAATTTGAGTGTTAACAAATATGTACAGAAGTGGTTCTGAATTGGATTTAGGGTTATTAGAAAAACCTAGAGTGCTTTTCCAGGATATACATGCTTTTTGCCTACTCTCCACCCTTTAACCACTAGTTTAGAATAAAATATGTTGAGGGTTATTAAAAGTAATTGAGTACTGAAAAATTCTTGCCAACGTTAACCTCTAAACTATAAGTTGTTCACACCTTTTTAGCTTACTGCCTCATTTTTCAAATTTTTAAGACACTTCATTGCTCTATTCGATCAAATTACTAGGGCCAGGGAAACTTGTCAAATCAAAATGCTTTTGTAATATATATTAAAGTGCCAAGATCAGAAATCCAAACATTTTAGGTATAAAAATCAATTGATTCTTTACCTAACTCCCAGAGGTATTAATACTAAAAAATTACTACTCTTGTAAAATGCTTTGCATTCCCCCAAAAGAGTAAAAAATGATATTTTGTATTTTAATATTTCTGGTTAGCAGTAAGTTTCCCTTCCTCATTAGGTTTATATATCTTGTTTAGTTGGTTTTAGACTTTTCCCATAACAAATAAAATTAGGTTATTAGAAAACTACAGTGGTTAATTTTGTCATTTATAAGAAAATATTTTAATTATTTAATATCTTCATTTAACATTAAATGGAAATTTAACATTTTCATTTGTTATTAGGAATAAACAATGAGCATTTCTTTTAATTTGGCAATTGTATATGTCAGATATATTTTTCTATCACAGGAGTGATATTTTTCTAGTCTAGGACCCTTGTTGGTGAGGCTGAGATGCTAATTGAATGAGCTCACTTTGAAAAATGTGGGAAGCAAGATTACTAACTTTTGTGAAGTTATATAAGTTTAAGTTAATGATTAGAATAGGATGAGAACATAATTCAGAGTAATATTCATAGTTAATTTAAAACAAAACATTTACTTAATATTGCCAAAAGTGTTCAAGGTCCACTTTTAAGAAATCTAGTGGATAACCCGCATTTGACTCAGAAGCCCCCAGTTATCCTATTCTTCAGATGTGGTTATTATTTCATGTACCTCCTCAATTATTTCTTCCTGATCTCCTATAAATACATAAAACCAAAAACCAAACTCACTGCCGTCGAGTCGGATCCGACTCATAGTGACCCCTCCTTGGGTTTCCGAGGCAGTATACCACTACGGAAGTAGATTGCCCAGTCTTCTTTCCGAGGAGTGGCTGGTGGGTTTGAACTGCCAGTGTTCTGGTTAGCAGTCAAATGCCTTAGGCACTACCCCACCAGAGCTCCCATATGTTGTTGTTGTTGTTGTTGTTATGTGCCGTTGAGTCAGCCCCGGCTCATAGCGACTCCTCCTTGGGTTTCTGAGGCAGTATCACTACGGAAGTAGGATTGCCCAACCTTCCTTCCAAGGAGTGGCTGAACTGTCAGCCTTCTGGTTAGTAGTCAAGTGCTTTAGCCACTATGCTACCAGAGCTCCCATAAAAGTACACACTTTTTCAAAAGAAATTTTTATTATGATTTGGATGCAGTTTTACAGAGCAGATTCATTTTCCATTCAATATACTGATTATAATCTCCACAATGTAACAGCTCTCCTCCCACCTCCTCCCTGTGGTTCCCCTTCCCTGTGTCCTTCTTACCTATGCATTCCTGCCTGCCTAGCTTTCTTCTGTGCAAATGATGCCCTTCTTATTTCCCATGGTTGACTGTTCTAAGGGGTACATCTCCCTAGTGTAGATGTTCAGCTCTAGGCCTGTCTATTGTTTGGCTGAGAGTTAAGCCTTGGGAGTGGGTCTAATTCCAGTTCTGAAGGGTCTCTCGGAGCCATAATGTAGGGGTTTCACCAATCTCTTTTTGACCAGTAATCCTGGTCTTTTTTATAGTTTTGAATTTTGTACCATAATTTTCCTCTCACTCTCCAGGATCTCCAATTTTGATCATTTTGAGTGTGGCTAGTATTGGTAGCTGGGTACCATCTAGTTGTTCTGGTCTCAGGGACACCGTAGACTGAGGCTCCATGCTCCATTAATATCTTGGACAAATTGTTTCTGTGGGTATTTGATTTTTATTAACCTTTTTTACTCTGTATAAGGAGAGACCAACATTTATATCTTAGATAGCTGATTGCAAGCTTTTAAGACCCCAGCCACTTAAGTATGTGCTTTTAACTATTGTTTTTACTCTTATGTAACTTGGATTCTTAGATTATAGTGTTTTAAAGAAATATGTCTTATGCATTTAATATTCTTTGTTTATGCTTAACTCTTAGCTAGGAGTCAAGGAAGAATAAATACATTGCTTTGAAAATTATTGTTGCTTTGTATAAATATAGAACTTGTAGAAATGTATGAATTGTTAAAGATTAGGCACTCTGTTAAGAAATTTGAATGTTTTAATATTCAGATTGATTGCAGTTGCTTAAAAGCTAACTCTTGAAAACGAAGATATTTGTGGTGTTAGTGTTTTGTTTCTCATGTAACTTTAGTATTTTGAATAAAAGATGACAAAGAATAATCTGTGGGTTAGATAGTTTTGAAGACTGTTTTATATGGCCCAGTAACTAAGAATGCTTTGCATGATTGATGATGATATGGAATACTAACTTTGAACCCCAGTTATGTGACATTATACCCCCAAAAGATAATTCCGTTCTTATTATTGTACTGTTATTGCAAAAAATGGTACTCAATTATTCATCAGTAAAAATTTCTGCAAATTAGTTTCTTATTTTTTAAGAACCTGTATATCTTCAGTCTTGCTTCTTGATCCATAAGCCTAAAATATTTACTATCTGGTGCTTTACAGAAATAAAATTGCCTACTCTTGACAGATTTTTAGAGAGACATACTGGCAAACTTGGCATTTTTTAGATAAACAGTTGTTGTTCTAATCCTCAATAACATTTGAGGATAGTATAATAATTAGTTGCTGTGTCTACCACCATTGCACAAATTTAGTCAATATAAAATACCTTAGCTAAATTTACCATTAATCTTGCCTCAGGTAACATCATTCTTTATTTCTTTATTATAGTCAGGTAAAGTTGAAGCAGGCTAAAGACAGTTGCTTTTAAAATTTTTATTTTAGTTATCTTTTGTCTTCATTGGAGTCTCTTGAAAGGACTACTGATAAATTTTAAATTCTTTAATATGGAATAATCAGTTCATGGGGATACTTAAAATGCCATTTTTAACTTAATCTGATTCACCTTATTATTCAGCATTTTGTTGAGAGACCTCTTTAGGTCTTACATTGATTTCCTCTAAGATAGTTTTACATTCAAAAGTGGAAGTTTTCCAGTGCTTATATACAGTGTAAAAAAATTGCATGTCCTTCAAATTCCTCCTTTCCCACTGTATTAAATTCAGAGTCTGCTTCTTGGGAATATGATGTATTTTTAGAATTATTAAGGAGAAATGCCAATTTGATTTAGGGGAACAATGACAGTGGTAGCAAAACAAAGCTGAGAAATATAACAAATTCATCTGCATCTGCTGTTTTATTTTGCTTCTGGTTCTTTGTCTTTTGGATTTAAGCTAATGGGCAGTTCTCCCACTATCATTGTATTCTTCCCTGTGCTTTGTATGCTTTTGACATTTAGTAAGCATTAATTTTTTACAATAAGGGAACTCTAGCTCCTCTTCCACCTGGTAGCTTTTTCTTTTTATGATAAGTTTCAGTTAACTAAGTATAAACTATGTTTTTTTGAAACCTAATGTATTGCTATACCCAACAGATTTTATTACAGTCTAGTCATTAAGTAATGCTGTCCTTGAATTTTGGGTGATAAAGAACATAGTGGTTATTTGTAGGTAAAATTGATAAACTGAGTTAAATTTATCAAGAAATCAACATAGGGTTTTTTCTATATGCAAAGTGCTGTTCTGGGCATAGTGGGAGATAGAAAAACGTTTGAGGAAGGACCCTTGTTCGTTCTCACTTCCTCATTCTTGCTCTCTTATATTATATGTCTGTCTGTCTTTTTTAACAGAGTGCCCATGTTCTTAAGGAGTGTGGAACTGGGGATGGGTCAAGGGATGATGGAGCATGCACTTAGAAGGAAAATTGAGCATTGCTAGGTGATTGGCACAGACAATCTTAATAGTTCAAAGGAAGAAAAGATCACATGTGTCTCTATTGGCAGTGGAAACTTGGTAGAGGAATTGCGCTTCAAGTAGGATCTTGACAGATAAATAACACTTCTAAAGGGAAGGTTTGGATGCATTCCAATAAAGGGCATTAATATTAAAAAAGTCCTAGTGGCAGGAAATCAAAAGCTATGTAGTGAAAATATGAGTAAGGGCAAATAAGCTGTGCTAGATTGTGGATAGTCTTGTTGTTGTTGTTGTTGTTGTTATGTGCCGTCGAGTCAGCGCCGACTCATAGCGACCCCTCCTTGGGTTTCTGAGGCAGTATCACTACGAAAGTAGGATTGCCCAACCTTCCTTCCGAGGAGTGGCTGGTGAGTTTGAACCGCCATCCTTCTGGTTAGCAGTCAAGTGCTTTAGGCACTACGCTACCAGAACTCCTGTGGGTAGTCTTAGATATTTGATAATGTATGGATTAAATCAGGGAAGTGATAGCATTGCCACAATATATGTTAGGATTGGGTTCCTAGCTATGAGTAATTAAGATTTAATTAATTATAAGTAATCAAGATTTAGTTAATTACTATGAGTAATTAAGATTTTCATTCTCATATAAGATCCCTTAGGAACACGGTATAGAGCTAGTGTAGAACTGTTTTATTATTGAGTCCTTACTCTGTCTACCTTACTGCCTTGTCATTCATAGGAACTGGTTCTTCTGCTCATGGTCCAAAATGGAAGTTTGGGTTTCAGTTTTCTTTTTCTAGGCAATAGTGTGGAAGAAGGGATGAAGAACAAAGGGATGTTGTTATTAGTTGCTATCAAATTGATTCTGACTTGTGGTGACTCCATGTGTGCAGAGTGGAACTATTCTGTATGTTTTTCAAGGTTATGACCTTTCAGCCTGTCTTCCAAGGTCCCTCTGGGTGGGTTTGAACCACCAACCTTTTAGCTAGTAGTCAAAGCACCTAAATGATGAAGAAGAAAGATGTAAAGGCATTTTAAAGAAGGTTCTTGGGAGCTCACATACATCCATCGCTTAGTAACCAGTCCACATTAGTTGAAAAAGGGTTGGGAAGTGTAGTCTTTTTTCTAATAACAAGGTTCCCAGTTAGAATTTTATGATGTGTAAGAAAAGTAGAATATAAAGTAGGGTGGATGGCTGTTAGCAGCCTGTGCAACAGAGTTATAGGAAAATTTATTTAGTAGTAATACTGTGTGTAGACTGGATGGGAACTAGACCTAGATCTTTAGATGTGAGAGTTTAGTAATTTATTAGTGGTAAAAAGCATTTGGCTGCTAACCAGTAGGTTGGCACTTTGAACCCACCAGCCATTCCATGGAGAAAGATGAAGCAGTCTGCTTCCATAAAGATTTAAAGCCTTAGAAATCCTTTGGGACAGTTCTACTATGCCCTGTATGGTTACTATGAGTTAGAATCAGTTTGATGGCAGGGGATTTTTTTTGGGTTTTGTTTTTTAGAAGTTTAGATACTGAGTAATGATGATTGCATTTTTATATTGTTTTCTATCGAATTGAAGTTGATTTCATTATAAAAGGTGTTATGTTTTGCATATGTAAAGCAAATTGCATGGCTTTGCTGACAGGTTTTAATTTTAATTTTTAATAAGTTATAGAAGGAATATTGAATATCATCACCTTCCTGTTGTTTTCTTCAATCTTACCTTTTTTTCATCTCTGTTCAGCATATAAATACATTTGATTTTTCCTCCTAGAAAATTGGAAACATCCTATCTACTTACTAACAAAAATATTAATAACATTTTTATTCTGCTAAGACTTTTGATTATGTCACTTTGATACAGTGACACTTGTAAGAGCAATGTAATTGTTCTCTCCATTTTTTGTTTTAGATGATGAAATTGAATCTGGGGTTAAGTAGTTTGCCTAAGTGTGCTGGGATTTGTTTCCTGTAGGTGCTCATTTGCGTTTCTCTTTTCCACACATTCTCTTTGAAAAGAGAGTCCACGTATGTTGTTGATGTCCATTCTCATCTCACATTTAACTCATTCCTTCTCTTCACCTATCTTCTGACTAGTGTCCTTTGGTGGTGCAGATGGTTAAGCACTTAGTTACTAGCCAAAAGCATTTCAGACCTACCTTGAGGCACTTCAGAAGACAAGCCTGGTGATCTGCTTCTGAAAGGTCACAGCCTTGAAAGCACTATGGAGCATAGTTCCACTCATACACACATGAGTAGCCTTGAGTCGGAATCAACTCAGTGGCAACTAATAGCAACAGCATCTTCTGATCAACTGTTCCACCTTTCCTAATGATAGAAATTATTTCCATATGCTAAATCGTTGTCATTATTCTCTACTAGATTTTTACCTCCTCCCTGGCTCTTTATTAGTCTCTATCACTAGCTTCCTGTTGTCTTTGTGTGCTTGTATGTTAGTAGTCTTTGACTCTTTCCTCTTCTTTCTTTCTATGGTATTCCTAACAGTGACTTCAGCTACCACCTACCTGCTAATGACTCACAAATTTCTATCTCTAGCTCCTAACACTTTGAGTTCCTGTTGTCCTTAGAAACCCTCATGTGAAGTATGTTCGATGGTTAAAAGTGCTATGAAGAAAAATATGGAAGAAAAGGGAGGATTGAGGAATGCCATAATTTTAACTTGGATTGTCAGGGAAGGCCTGAGTAAAGTGATATTTGAGTAAAAACCTAAACAAGATGAGTGACTCATACTGATATCTGAAGAAAGAATGCTTCATACAGAAGGAATAGTAAGAACAAAAGTCCTAAGGAGTGTGTTTAGTAGAGTGAGGAGCAACTAGGAGGGCAGTATGGCTGGAGCAGATTGAAGAGCAGGGAGAATAGTAGACATTGAGGCTAGGAAGAGGTATAAAATAGTGGGGTACAAATTACAGGGACCATTATAAAGACTTTGGCTACTCCACATGATCTTACTTAGAGTTAAAGGAATCACTTTGGCCACAATACTGAGAACAATGCCTGGGTGATAGTGTAGAAATAAGACCAGTGAAGAGGCTGTTGCAGCAATTGAAGCAGGAAGAATTGGTCATACTAGAATGGTTACAGTGCAGGTGGTGAAGAGCAGTTAGATTTCGGATGCATTATGAAGGTAGAGCTAATAGAATTTTGCAGTGGACGTGTAGGGTTAAAGAAAGTTAAGAATCAAAGATAACTTCAAGATAATTGTGGCCTTTGTTGGGAGAAAGGAGTTGTCATTTATCAAGATGGGAAAGACTATAGAATAAGAAGCTTTTGGTGTGGTAAGAGATTGGGAGTGGGGGCAGAATAAATAGTTCAGCTTTTGATTTACTGTATTTGAGATGCCTTTTGATATCTAAGTTAGAAATCCTGAGTAGATAGTTGAATATATGAATCTAGAATTCAGGGGCAAGTTTGAGGCTGGAGTTACACATTTTCATGGTTAATCAGCATAGTTGTTGTTGTTGTTGTGTGCTGTCGAGTTGGCTCCAACTCATAGCGACCCCTCCTTGGGTTGCTGAGGCAGTATCACTACGGATGTAGATTGCCCAGCCTTCCTTCCAAGGAGTGGCTGTTGGTTTTGAACCGCCAGCCTTCTGGTTAGCAGTCAGGTGCCTTAGGCACTATGCTACCAGAGCTCCTCCATATAAAGGCATAAGACAGAATGAAATCAAAGGCTGATTATGGATCAAAGAAAGGGAGAGGATTGAAACAAAGCCCAGAGCCACTCCACTGTTCAGAGATTGGGGAGATAAAGAGGAGTGGTATAGCAAAGGAAACTGAAAAAGAGGAGCCAGTGAGGTGGGAGAAAAAGACAGTAGTTGTTACTGTTGTTAGGTGCCTTCGAGTTGGCGCTGACTCGTAGCAACCCTATGTACAACAGAATAAAATAACTGCCCAATTCTGCACCAACCTCACAATCCTTCCTATACCTGAGCCTATCATTGCAGCCACTGTGTCAGCCCATCTTGTTGAGGGCCTTCCCCTTTTTTGCTGACCCTCTACTTTGCCAAGCTTGTTATTCTTCTCCAGAAAATGGTCCCTTCTGACAATGTAGCCAAAGTGGGTGAGACAAAATCTGACCATTTTCACTTCTAAGGAACATTCTGGACCGGACAGATTTGTTCGTCATTGCAGCAGTCCATTGTACTTTGAATATTCTTCGCCAACACCACAACTCAAAAAGTATCTAGTCTTCTTTGGTCTTCCTTATTCATTGTTCAGCTTTTGCATGCATATGAGGCTTTTGAAAATATCATGGCTTTACATTAGGTGCACCTCAGTCTTCAAAGAGACATCTTTGCTCTTCAGCACTTTAAAGAGGTCTTTTGTAGCAGATTTGCCCAGTGCAATACGTCATCTGATTTCTTGACTGCTGCTTCCATGGGTGTTGATTGTGCATCCAAGTAAAATGAAATCTTTGACAACTTCAATCTTTTCTCCATTTGTCATTGCAAAAACGACAAGGAGGCTACATGTTCTGACCTCTAACCCTACAAGGGGAAGGCAGGATTACCAGCAGTAACCCAAGGCCTATTACTGCAAGGCCAGACATGCTGCCTCCCTCCAGCCCTTTCACCAACCGTTCCTCCC
>NW_006921967.1:661155-662378 GCF_000298275.1 Orycteropus afer afer | reverse complement strand
CACGCCCAACAGAAATAACCCAGGTGGGCGACTTTAAAATCAGGATCTCCTCCGTAGCTAATAGCAATTCCCACCTTAGAGTTTACAAAGACTTATGGGTAGAAAAGCCACACTAAGTAATTTACTACACCGCAGTCATGATACTGCTTATTGGTCTAGTTGTGAGGATTTTCATTCTCTTTATGCTGAGGTGTAATCCATACCAAAAACAGTAGTCTTTAATCTTTAGTTTTAGCAAGCAAAGTTATGTAATCTGCATATCACAGGTTGTTGATGAGTTTTCCTCCAGTCCTGATGCTGCATTTTCTTCATACAGTCCAGCTTCTCAGATTATTTCCTTAGTTTACAGATTGAATAAGTATGGTGAAAGGATACAACCCTGACACATACCCTTCCTGATTTTAAACCATACAGTAGCCCCTTACTCTGTTCGAATGACAGCCTCCTGGTCTATGTAGAAGTTGCTCATGAGCATATTAAATTGTTTTGGAATTCTCGTTCTTCTTAGTGTTATCCATAATTTATTATAATCCACACAATTGAATGCTTTTGCATAGTCAATAAAACACAACTCAACCTCTTTCTGGTATTCTTTGTTTCAGCCAAGATCCATCTGACATCAACAGTGATATCCCTTGTTCCACATCCTCTTCTGAATCAACTTGCATTTCTGGAAGTCCCCTATCAATATACTGATGCAATCCTTTTTGAATTATCTTCAGCAAAATTTTACTTGTGTGTGATATTAATGATACTGTTCACTAATTTCCACATTATATTGGATCACCTTTCTTTGGAATGAGCACAAATAACGCTCTCTTCTAGTAAGTTGGCTAGGTAGTTCATTCCAAATTTCCTGATACACATGAGTAAGTGTGTGCAGGGTGGCATCCGTTTGTTGAAATGTCTCAATGGGTATTCCGTCAATTCTTTGAGCCTTGTTTTTTGCCAATTCCATCAGTGCAACTTCGACTTCTTCCTTCAGTACCATTGGTTCTTGATCATGTGCCACCTCCTGAAATGGATAAACATCGACCAATTCTTTTTGGTACAGTGACTCTGTGTATTCCTTCCATCTTCTTTTGATGTTTCCTACTGTTCTGGTTACCTAGTGCGCTCTGACGAGAAATATACCACAAATGGGATGGCCTTAACAAACAGGAGTTTATTCTTACAATTTGGAGGCTTTAAGTCCAAGTTCAAAGTGCCAGGCTCTAGGGGCT
>NW_006921967.1:633126-647793 GCF_000298275.1 Orycteropus afer afer | reverse complement strand
TTCTGTGATTGACTTATTTCACTCAGCTTAATGTCCTCCAAGTTCATCCATGTTATGTGGTGTTTTGCAGATTCTACATTATTCTTTAGGGTTGCATAGTGTTCCATTGTGTGTATGCACCATAGTTTGGTTATCCATTCCTCAGTTGATGGACACCTGAGTTGTTTCCATCTTTTTGCTATTGTCAGTAGTGCTGTGATGAACATCGGTGTGTGTATGTCTGTTCTTGTCAGGGCTTTCACTTCTTTAGTGTGTGAGACTGGGTTCTCTAGAGAAACACAAAAACCAGCAGAGCGTATATATATATATAGAGAGAGAGAGAGAAAAAAAAAATTATCTTAGGAAAATGGCTCACAAATGTGTAGAAGCTGGCAAGTCCAAAGTCCCTGGAGGAAACGTCGGGCTGGCGGCAGCCTTAGCTTCTGCACGTGCAGGGGGCCGAGAAATTCAAGGCTGGCAGGCAGTACACTGGTCGTTGACTCCGACGAAAGAAAAATCCAAGATCTCTAGGCTGAGCGGTGGGCTGCTCACTCATGGAAGGTTGTAGTCAGCAGACCAGGTTTCCAATCCCTCAAAGAATGTCTCTCTTCCCAGCATGTCCCTTGATATCCTGGAAGCAGGCCACACCCTTAGGGAAACTCCCCTTGGGCAGATTGGCCACTCAGAACACAGTCATCTGATCCCATCATGGGAACAACCACACAGAACTGGGGTCCAGCCAAGTTAACACACAGCTCCAACTATCACATTTAGGTTATATACCTAGTAATGAAATGGCTGTGTCAAACGGTATTTCTAATTCCAACTTTTTAAGGATTTGCCATACTGCTTTCCACAGTGGTTGTACCATTTTACAGTGCCACCAGCAGTGTATGAGAGTCCCAATCTTTCCACATCCTCACCAGCATTTGTTATTTTCTGTCTTGTTGAAGTTTGCTACTAGTGCTGGGGCAAGAACCTTCCATCTTCTTTTGATGCTTCCTGCATCATTCAGTATTTTGCCCATAGAATCTTTCAGTATTGCATCACAAAGCTTGAATATTTTCTTCAGTTCTTTCAGCCTTAGAAATACCAAGCATATTCTTCCCTTTTGGTTTTCTAACTCCAGGTCTTTGCACATTTCATTATAATAATTGACTTTGTGTTCTCGAGCTGCTCTTTGAAATCTTCTGTTCAGCTCTTTTATCTTATCATTTCTTCATTTGCTTTAGCTACTCTCTGTTCAAGGGCAAGTTCAGAGTCTCTTCTGACATCCATTTTAGTCTTTTCCTCCTTTCTTGTCTTTTTAATGACCTTTTGCTTTCTTCATGGATGATGTTCTTGATGTCATCCTACAATTTTTCTGGTTTTCGGTCATTCATGTTCACAGTGTCAAATCTGTTCTTCAGATGGTCTCTAAATTCAGGTGGGAAATAATCAAGGTCATATTCTGGCTCTTGTGGACTTGTTTTAATTGTTCTCAGCTTCAAGTTAAACTTGCATATGATCACCTGATGGTCTGTACAACAGTCAGCTCTTGGCCTTGTTTTGGCTGAAAATACTGAGTTTCTTCATTCTCTTTCCATAGATGTAGTCAGTCTGATTCCTGTGTAATCGATCTGGTGAGGTCCACATGTGTAGCCACTGTTTATGTTGTTGAAAAAAGGTATTTGCCTGTGTATTCCATCTGGTGAGGTCCACATGTATAGCCACTGTTTATATTGTTGAAAAAAGGTATTTGCAGTGAATGAGTTGTTGGTCTTGCATCATTCTGTCATGTGATCTATGGCATCATTTCTGTCACTAAGGCCATATTTTCCAACTACTGATGATTCTTCTTAGTTTCCAACTTATACATTCCAGTCACCAGTAATAATCAGTACATCTTGTTTGTATGTTTGGTCAATTTCAGACTGCAGAAGTTGGTAAAAGTCTTTAATTTCTTCATCTTTGGCTTTGGTGGTTGGTGCATAAAGTTGAATAATAGTAGTATTAACTGGTCTTCTTTGTAGCTGTATGGATATTATCCTATCACTAACAACATTGTATTTCATGATGCATCTTGAAACATTCTTTGTGATGATGAATACTATGCCATTCTTCCTCAATTTGTCATTCCTGGCATAGTAGATCATATGGTTCTCTGATTAAAAATGGCCCAAACCAGTCCATTTCAGCTCACTGATGCTTAGGATTTCAATCTTTATGTGTTCTGTTTCATTTTTGACAACTTCCAATTTTCCTAGATTCATACTTCCAAGTTCTGGTTATTAATGGATGTATGCAGCTCTTTCTTCCAACTTTGAGTCATGCCACATCAGTAAATTGAGGTCCTGAAAGCTTTACTCCATCCAAGTCATTAAGGTCAAATCTACTTTGAGGAGACAGCTCTTTCCCAGTCATATTGTGAGTACCTTCTGAGCTTAAGGGCTCATCATCTGGCACTGTATCAGACAGTATTTCAGGGCTTTTCATAAAATTTACACACTGACAAACGGTGGTTGAAAGAGAGTGGTGGTACCCTAGAAATCAATGTCAATAAAGGAAGAGGGTGTGAACAACTGTGCCGGTGTTGCTGGTGCTGTTGTTGTTGTTGGTAGATGCCATTGAGTGAGTTCTGAGTTACAGTAACCCTATGTACAACAGAGTGAAGCACTGTCGAGTCCTGCGCCATTCTCACAGTTGTTGCTGCGCTTGAGCCCAGTTTTTTTTTTTTTTTTTAATTGTGATTTGGGTGAAAATTTACAGAGCAAATACACTTTCCCATATAGCAGTTCACATGCACTTTGTCTCATGACATTGACCACAGTTTACCACAATGCAACATCTCCCCTCCTGCTTCCTCCCAATAGTTTCCTCTTCCCTGTGTCCATCCCTCCATGCACTCCTGTCCCCTGAGCTGTCTCCCTGTGCATAAGCAGGCCTTCTTTCTCCCATGTTGAGCCCATTGTTGCAGTCATTGTGTCTAATGTATTTTAATATATGAAAGACCATGTATTTCCTGAAAATACAAAGTCTCACTTTTTTTATCTGTTCCTTTAAGGAGCTCTGGTGGCACAGAGGTTAAAACATGTGGCTGCTAACCAAAAGGTCGGCAGCTCGAACTCACCAGCTGCTCTGTGGGAGGAGGATGAGCCAGTCTACTTTTGTGAAGATTTACAGCCTTGGAAACTTTATGAAGCAGTTTGTCTTGTAGGGACAACTTTGTCCTGTAGGATCCCTATAAGTCAGAATTGATTTGGTTTGCGCTACCCTATCATACAGATTATAGAAAATTTAACAAAGCTGTTTTTTATCATTTCTGTCCTAGGTAGTTTTTTTTTCTTTTTAATTTTTTATTGTGATTTGAGTGTAAGTTTACAGAGCAAATTCACTTTCCATACAGCAGTTCACATATACTTTGATGACATTGACTGCAATTTCCTGCCATGCAACAGCTCTCTTCCTGCTTCCTCACCATAGTTACCTTTTCACTGTGTCCTTCCTTCCTGTGCACTCCTGCCCACCCGAGCTGTCATCCTTGTGCATGCATAGCCTTTCTATTCTCCCATGATTGATCCCTCCAAGGAGTGTGTCTGCCTAATGTAAGTTCAGCTCATATACCTGTCTTTTGTTTGATTGGGAGCCATAGGAGTAGGTTCAATTCCAGACCTGAAGGGCAGCTAGGGGCTGCCTGCAGCATAGTCTCAGTGGTTCCACCAGGCTCTATCAGACCAGCAAACCTGGGTCCTTTTATTTCTTTCTTTCTATTTTTTTTTTTTTTTTAAATGAATTTGAGTTTTGTTCCACATTCTTCTCCCACTCTATTCAAGATCTGCTATATAGGTCCCCTTCCTAGTGGTTGACAGTGGTAGCCAGGCACCATCTAGTTGTTCTGGTCTCATAGCCTTATAGGCTGAGGATCACATGGTGTACCAGTCACTTGGACTAATTGTTTTCCATGTGGCTCTGATTTTCTTTATCCTTCTTTGCTCTGGACGAGGAGAGACCCATCATTGCATCTAGATGGCTGCTTGCAATCTTTTAAGATTCTAGTCGCTACTCACCAAAGTAGGATGTGGAACAATGTTTTTGTGTAGTTTGTTGTGTCAATTGAGCTTGATGTCCCCTGTGATCATGGTCCTGAGCCCATAGGTGCAACTACTTGCTCCTGCTGGGTAGCTGGCTGTGGACTTGTCCCTTGTCAGTTCTACTGTATACTTGGGAATTCTTACAGAACATACAAGTACACTTGTAGAAATGTTGCCAACCCTATCCACGGTCATGGGCACACTCCCTCTACAGAGGCATACCTAATAGTTCAGCCTGTCCACCTATTTATCCGGCTATAGATCAACATTTGCCTAGGCAGCTTTTATAACTTGATACTTTAGTAAGACTTTTGCAGAGTAAACTGAAATTTCATGTTGAAATTTATTTTTGTGTTTCTAGAAGTGGGTTAAATGCCATATATAAAAATTTTTTGTCTAAAAATTTATATTATAAAATTGTATTTCAATGTAGTAATTAGGCTGGTCCTGGGATGACATTTATCTATCGTAGAAGAAAAATATGAAGAAGATTTGGTAGTACTGTTAAACACCAGTTGCCGTCGAATCAGATTTTGATCATGTTGGCATTAGCATATTACCAGTTGGTGCCATATTTATTTAAAATTACCATGTCTTTTAAATTGACTTTAGTATTTCTGACTTATCATAGGATGCATGCTATTAAAGATTAAGGGAAGCAGCCGTGCAGGCTTATGAAAAGAATAGCTTTGGAGTTAGACAGATTGATTCTATCATATAGCTGTTGACAGTCATCTGAATCTCAATTTTCCCCTCTGAAAGGGCTAGGGAGATCCTTGGGTGGCACAAACCATTAAGTGACTCGACTGCTAGCCAAAAGTTTGGTGGTTTGAATCTACCCAGAGGTGCCTTGGAAGATAGATGTGGTCATCTGTTTCTAAAAATTCATGCCTTGGGAAAATCACTCTAGAGCAGTTCTACTCTGTAGTCAATTCCAACTCATAGGGTCGCTATGAGTTGGAATTGACTTGATGGCAACTCACAACTGTACTAGGGGAAGAAGACATCATTCAGACATGTTCCATGGAGATCCTTTTATTACGCCTTAAAAAGGACAAAGAGACAACAATCACCTAAATGAGGGAAACCATAAGCATGCACACAGTACAGAGGCCAATGAAATCATCAACTCACAACCATGGTTTTCATTATATATAAAAGAGAGTAAAGGAAATCAACATAAGATCATGATTCATGATTGATGTCAGGTCAGTTTATCACTGTTACAGGTGGGACTACAGAAGTGAGGAAAAGGCCATGATTGGGATACATACATAATTGCTGGCTAAAAAGGGTTTTGGGATTGGTTCTGGGATTTTGGTTACCTGGCTATGTGGTAGTTAGGATATGACTTATGATTGGAGACTTGGATTCATAGCCAGAAGGTGGTTAAAAGATATCAGGACCCCAACTTTTAACTTAAATCAGGTAACATGCATCTGATTGTCTGTCGGTAAATGCCCAGGCCAGTTCCCCAGTTTTTCAGGTGAGCATCTTTCTGTATACTGATTAATTTCCTTTCAACCACATGCTTTTTTTATTTGTTTGTTTTAAATTCCTTGAGGGTAAACTGCCCTCCCTGGACATGTCTAAGCCTGGTTTAATGGTCAGCGAGCATTGAGGAAGTAACAAAGAACTCAAAAGGTATCTGAACTTGAGTGAAGACTGAAAATAGAGCTAGGGTCCCATGGACTGCAGGCTTCCCAAAGCAAGTGCTTTAGAATTTAATGCACAACAGCATGAGGAACTAAGAGTAGTTCTGACGTGCAATAGATGTTGGGAAAATAATAGCTGGTTTTTCTGTTGTTGTCTATTGTGATTTACTGCTTGAATTAAAAGTATAAACTTCATCATGGTTCCCACTCAGATTCTCTAATTTACACAAAAACACACAACAGATTTCATATGATCCATAGAAGTGTTTCAGGAAATAAAGGATTAAATTTGTACTGTAGCTATACTTTTAGAATTACGAATATGATTTTTCTCTTTGAACTAATCTTCAAAAATAAAATGAACTAGAGTGACTCATTTTTTTAAAAAAACTTATCTATATTTTGTCCTACTTACCTTTATTTTGGAGGGTGGGGATATTTTTCTACATTGTTGTATTATCTATTAAATAAAAAGGACACATTTTAAATACTTTTTTAAAACTGGTATGCAGTACTGGAGGATACCCAGTTGCCTCATTTCACCTGTTTTACTTCTCTCACAATATATACATACTTTATTTCCTACCAGGGCCTGGATTATACAGATTACTTAGTCTACAGTGATAGGGGACATCTATTTGTGGAAAACTCAGCAGTATCCTTCAGTTTTGATCCATGAGTAAGAAGCAGTGTAATTTGCATTACTTCCTCTGATGCAAGAACATGGGCAAACTGCTCAGCCCCCACAACCTTCTCTTTTTGCCTAAGATTACTCAGTGAAAAAGCAGAGAAGTTTGCCAATGTGATGTCACACCGGTGACACTAATGTGGGTTATAAAACTAAAGTATCTTCTCACACACACTCACTGCTATTGAGTCGATTAGACTCATAGCGACCCTTCTTTGGGTTTCCAAGGTGGTATTTCTATGGAACTAGATTGCCCAGTCTACCTTCCATGGAGTGGCTGGAGGGTTTGAACCACCAGCCTTCTGGTTAGCAGTGAAATGCCTTAGGCACTATGCCACCAGAGCTAGTCAACTAGTATTTGTTATACCTGATGTCACCTGAATATACTTCTTTGTTGCTGCTGTACCTCTAGCATATACCAGTGTCTGAAGCTCTCAGTGCCACCATTACTAGAAATTCTGTTGGAATGCTGGGATGGCATTCTCCTTAGCTCTATCCATGTTTTGTCACCTGGGATACAAAGAACACTTACAGTGGCTCAAAGACAAAAGCTATCCCCTTAGCTTCTACTTTGTAATTATTCCCTCTTTTTTTTTTTTTTTTTTTGAGATCTAAATTTTCCTTCCACTAATTTCCAGTTGTTTTATAAATGTACAGTGTAGAAAAATTAGATACCTTAATTGGAGAAACTCTGATTGACTCTCAGATCTTTATCTCTAATTCAGATTTATCTGGAGGAAGATTTATTTTAAGCCCTAAATTCATGTATCTTTTGGATCTATTCAGGTGCTATAAACCATCTATCAGGAATGTAGTCCCTCTTCATACTGTCTCCTTCTGAGACATAACACCTGTTCATCAGCCCTCATGGAGGAAACGGCACATAACAACAACAACAAGAAGACTAGGGTATATGTTCCTGTAGTACCAATACCAGTACATTCTTTAAAGTCCCTGAGTGGAGCAAGTAGTTTGCAATAAGCTGCTAATCTAAAGGTTGATGGTTTGAACCCACCCAGTGGCACCACAGAAGGAAGGCCTGGTGATCTACTTTTATAAAGATTATAGCCAAGAAAATCCTATGGAGCAGTTCTACTATGTCACACATCGGGTTGGCGTGAGTTGGAATCTACTTGATAGCAATAGGTTTTGGTTGGTATTTACTTTATGAAAACATCCATTCTAATTTGTTATAACTTAATGACTGTTGTTTGTATTAGACACTGAACTCAGTGAAGACAGTACTAGGCCCAGTCTACATTAGAGTACATAGACACTCAGTTATTAGATATTAGATATGAATAAATGATTACATCATTGTGGTACATTCCAGAAGAAATGAAAATAATGTTTCTTAAACTCTCTTTTAATATGCTCTTATGCAAATATTTGATTATATTACTCTCTTCAAAAATCTCTTTAGTTCCCTGTTTCCTTTAGGATATTTTATCATTGAGAGCCATTTAGTTTTCAGGGACTTTGCTGTCAGCAGCAGTAACCAACTCTGGCTAGCTCACATAGGAGAGGAATTTATTAGAGAAGTACTGAGTAGCTCTCATACAGAATGGATAGAAAGACTAGAAAATCATGGTTGGAGACAGGTATGAACTGAGGGAGGTTTGGAAGCAAAATCAGTTTGGTCTAGTTGCCACATTTGCTACTTAATTTGTACGTACACTTTGTCTCCCAAGATTCAGCAATTTATGTATCTGATTGTTGAATCTAGGACTTGTGCCTTTGTATTGGCTGCCATGGGATTAGTGAGAGGAAGGACTCACCTATCCCTTTGGTTTCTGAAGTGGGAGGTAGAGCCCCTGCCTCTCCCCAGAACTCTTATATTGGGCAATTCCATAACACTTGGAAGAAGGGTTGGATGCTTGGCAACTTAACAACAAAAACAGATCACAATTACCCACCAGAGGTTATTCTTCATTATAATCTGAAGGTCCTGTGTTTATACTTCAGAAAGGGTGATATGTCCATTATATGAGAGGGCAGAATGTGGTGGAAAGAGAATAGGTGTTGGAGACAGAGCTGGGTTCAGATTCTTGCTCAGAAATACTAGCTGGGTGATCTTGAGAAAATTACTAAATCTTCCTAAATGGCAGTTTTCTCATTTAAAATAAAAATAAAAACCTACTTTACAGGTTTTAAATGAGGTGATAATGCCTGGGAGTTAGCATACGTCAATAAATAGTAGCTAATAAAATACAAAGGTGCTCTTGTGGTATGTATAGTGGTTATAGCATGTACCAGCTAACCAAAAGGTTTGCAGTTTGGACCCACCAGCTGCTCTGTGGGAGAAAGATGAGGGAGTCTGCTTCCGTAAAGATTTACAGCCTTGGAAACCTTAAGGAGCAGTCATACTTTCTCCTAAAGGGTTGCTGTAAGTCAGAATGGACTAGGTGGCAGTGAGTTAACAAAATACAATGTATCATTTGGTACCAGTTTACCTTTTCAGCCTTGTCTGAGTTTATTACAATGTGAAAACTCTCCACATTTTCAAAGTGTTTATGCTCATTGTCACTAAGTATACCTTCTGCTTTTAGCTCCTTAATTGTTTCTTCATACACTCCCTCTTCTCTTTTTTCATCTTTGTTTTAACCTCTTTTTTTTTTTTTTTCTCAGTAAGAAAGTACTGGTCCCTCTACTTATTGTCTCTATACCTTCCATTTTGACATTTGATATTTATAGCAGTTTTCTCTGTATTCATTTGTGTATTTCATGAAGTAGTTTTGTAGAGGGTCAAGGGGACTGACTCTAATTCTTAGAGAAAGCCAGTTTAATAAGGAAATGTTAGGCTTGGAATAAAAAATCCTTGGTTCCAGCCTGGCACAAGCTATTGCTACTGTGTAACCTTTGACAAGTTTCTGAATGTATCCTTTTTATATCAAATGGAGATAATACTATAAGATTTTGGTGACCATCAGATGGAAAAAAAATTATATGTAAATGATACAAAGAGCTGTACTAACTGTATTGACTAGTCCACACAGTGCTTGCTTGTGTATCTAACTAGCATCTTACATCATGCTTTGTACATAGTAAGTAGTAAGTTTTAATATGCTAATGATTTTTTTAACATTCCTTTCACATTTTCATTGAATCAAAAGATATTGTTTTCAATATATTTTAAAAATTGTAATCAGATTGTGATGCAAATGTTTTGATGTGTTCTTCAATTGTAATTTAATATTTAGCAATTCTTGATTCTGATAAAAATGTTCAGTTTTAATATACATCCTTCAGTTTCATTTATTTGAGTTCAGATTCCACCAGATTATTTTTGTACAATTAAACAAAGAGGATATATCCTTACTTAATCACAACCTATAGTTTCACTTCCAGACTTTGTCCATGAAAGTAATTTGAAAGAGAGTAATTTGAGAGGTTTCTGTTCATGGGTGTACAATGTTGAAACAGGCTTAACTACCTTTTTTTTTTTTTTTTAATCCTTAGATTAGTCTTAAGAAAGAAAGAAAATGTTCAGAGTTTTGCTTTTTAAATTGTTTATGCTTCTGATGATCTGATCTTCTCTTCTCTTGTTCAACATCATAAAATTTGTCTCTTAAATAGGCTATTTTTCATGAGTAGGTCTTGAGTACAGCTTTGTGGCCTAACGTGTCAAGTGAAAATTTACAAATGCTTTGCCTCACTTCCTCCTGGAAGACTTGTGTTTTTAGTTCATTGGCTTAGTTATATGTTTAGCTTCTCTTAGATACTTGCAGTGAAAGAAATTTTTTTCTAAACAAAGTTTTTCTAGTAAACAGGCTTTGATAGAGAAATTTTCTACAAGAGTTTGTTTACAGATCTCTTAGATACTGCAAGTATCTGAGAGAAGCTAAACACATAACTAAGCAAATAAACTAAAAACACAACTCTTCCTAGAGGAAGTGAGGCAAAGCATTTGTAAATTTTCACTTGACATGTTAGGTCACAACGTTGTACTCAGGACCTACTCTTGAAAAATAGCCTATATAAGAGCCAAATTTTATGATGTTGAACAAGAAAGAGAAGATCATTAGAAGGATAAACAATTAAAAAAAAATGGAGGTAACAGTATAAGATTTTGGTGACAATCAGATGGAGAAATTTTCTACAGGAGTTTGTTTATGTTAAGATTTGACAAATCCAACTTTTATTAAGCAATTATATGATTTTTAAAAAAACTGTTAGGTGTTATAATTAGATGCTATGTTCTAGATACAGATTTTAATCTACCGTTTATTCCAGTTATAGAAAAAATTGAGTATCCATATGAGTTTATAGATATGTTCAGTTTCAGAAATAAAGATTTGGTTATTAATTTTTTTACTTTATTAAGGTAAAGATAATATAGTAGGGCTGTTAATCGTGACATCTTTTTATCATGGGGGAAAAGAGTCTTTAAATTTAGCTGTTGGATCATGGGAGAAAGAAGGGCTGTTTATGCACAGAGAGACAGCTCAGGGGGCAGGAGTGCTTGGAGGGATGGACAGAAGGAAGAGGTAACTATCTAGAGGAAGTGGGAGGGGCGCTGTTGCATTCTGGTAAATTGGAGTCAATGTCATGAGACAAAAGTGTATGTGAACTACTCTATGGAAAGTGAATTTGCTCTGAAAATTTTCACCCAAATCACACACACAAAAAAAATTTAGCTGCTGGCCAGATTTTTAAAACATGATAGCCCTTGTAAAGATGATTTTTTAATTTGAAAATGCACCATAGAAAGCTAAAGTGAATGAAAAGTACTTAAATTTGGAAGATTTAAGAGCAATAACTGATTTATTGATTTCTATATTGATCTTGTATATTGTTACAGCTTTTAAATCTTTAAACAGCATGCAAACTTAAATTTTATCTTTATGTTTTTATTCATAAGTGTATTTTTTTTAATTAAGAAAAAAAGAGAATAGGTTTACTTGGAAATTAGAAATTAGACCATTTGACACTCTGTTTTTACCAGCTTATGCTATCATAATAGACAGATGACCTTATAAGCAGTTCTCTGGGCTACTCGTTTCTCCTTTGGACTCATTTTTCTTTTTAATAGAGTATTTTAGGTATTTCATTTCTCCAAGAAAGTAAGTTATTTTTAACTATTCTTATTTTTCTCTTGCAGATTGATTATACCGGAACAGAGCCTTCCAGTCCCTGTAATAAATGTTTATCTCCAGATATGACACCTTGCTTTTGTACCATTAACTTCACACTGGAGCAGTCATTCGAGGTCTGTGCTTCCAAGTAATGTGTTAGAAAAACCATGATTTTAGGAATACTGATATTTCATTTAAAATAGTATTTAAATGGTTTGTTTTAGTCAATCTTTAGAAACAAATTTTAAAAATCTTAAACTTTCACTGGAAAATTTTTCATCTGTCAAATAATTTAACTTTGTATCAAATACATATCTACTTGTATTTTAAATTATTGCTCACAATATATTTGCATGCTTTTATATACTAAAATTTTACCATAGAAAAGAAATTCTATTTCTCTCATTGTTTAATTATATTATTTTTCTGTCAGATGTGAAACTTACCAAAAACCACAAACACTTAATAAAATCTTATTAATCTTTTATATCTTGATAAACAGTTAGAACTTCATTTTGGTGTGTGTGTGTGTGTGTGTGTGCATCTTTTATATTCTCACTGACCTACCATTCTTCCCATTAACTGAACAGATGCTAAATGATATAAAGATACAGAATGTTTTAGAGGCATGGAAAGACCCATTTGTATTCTCTTTTGCCCTAAAATTGAGTTTTTTTTCTTTTTTTTGTGTGTGTGTTCTCTTTTGCCCTAAAATTGAGTTTTCTTTCTTTCTTTTTTAAATTATCGCTTTATTCCTCAGAGAACAAAACCACATTCTTGCTTACGATTTTTTTAGGCTGTGCAATTTAAATTTTCTAAAGATAGTGATGATTTTTGTAGTCTCTGGTATGTGGTTACCATCTGGTGGTTGTATTGCTCTTGTATCAAACTAAAAGACTAATGCTACCTTTGAAAAAAAACATGAAGACAAATTTAGGATGAGATGAGAATTTAATTTACTTTGTTTCATCAGAGGTAAAATATAAATAAAAAGCATCTTCAAAGGATCTTTTTTTTTTTTTTTAATGTGATTGGTAATATGTAAAGATGCGTTAAATTCTGCTTTCATCAGAACAGGCAGAACAAAAAAAATTGAAAAAAAAATTATTGCCACTGAGTTAACTATGACTCATAGAGACCCAATAGGATAGGGGAGAACTTCCCTGTAGGGTTTCCAAGGCTGTAAATCTTAATGGTGCTTCCTCCCATGGAGTAGCTCATGGGTTTGAACTGCCAAACTTTTGGTTAGCAGCTGAATCCTTTAACCACAGTGCTACCAGAGCTCCTAAAAAAAAACAAAGAGACTTTGGTGATTTAGAAACTCCATTACTCTTTTCCCCTGTTTATTTTTTTACTTTTATTGTGGTGAAAACATGTATAAGAAGACATATATAACAACTGCCACGTTTATAGCTCAGGGATATTGATGACATTTTTCATGTTGTCCCACCATTATTGCTGTCTTTTTCCAAAATATTCCACCACCATTAGCATAAACTCAATGCCCCACAAACAAAAGTTTCCCCTTTCCCCCTCCCTTCTACCACTGGTAACCACTAACCATTTTATCCTCCCCCCCAATCTATCTAGGAATTCCCCTGCCCCCATCACATTCCTGGTAACCAAGAAAGCGAGCTCCCTTCCATGTGAAACCCTTTCCTTGACTTTTTACAGTAGTGGACTTAAGCAAATATTTGTTCTTCTGTGATGGACATATTTCACTCAGCATAATGCCCTCCAAGTTCATCCATGTTATGCAGAGTTTTATAGATTCTACATTATTCTTTAGGGTTGCATAGTATTTCATTATATGTATGTACCAAAGTTTGGTTATCCATTCCTCCATTGATGTGCACATAGGTTGTTTCCATCTCTTTGCTGTTGTGAATAGTGCTGCAGTGAACATGGGTATGCATGTATCTATTTGTGTCCTGGTTCTCACTTCTTTAGAATGTGTACCTACTAATGGGAGCTCTGGTAGCATAGTACCTAAGGCACTTGACTGCTAATCAGAAGGCTAGTGGTTCAAACCTACCAGTAACTCCTTGGAAGGAAGGTTGGCCAATCTACTTCCCTAGTGATACTGCCTTGGAAACCCAAGGAGTGGTCACTATGAGTCAGGTCTGACTCGAGGCACATAACAACAACAACAACAATGGGGTTGCTGGGAGCTCTGGTAACATACTGCCTAAGGCACTTGACTGCTAACCAGAAAGCTGGCAGTTCAAACTCACCAGCCACTCCTCCAAAGGAAGGTTGGGCAATCTACTTCCATAGTGATAGCACCTCTGAAACTCAAGGAGGGGTTGCTATGACTCCATGGCTCATAACAACAACAACAACAATGGGGTTTCTGGATCAATGGTATTTGTGTTTCCAACTTTTGAAAGACTCATTATAACAATTTCCACAATGGTTGTATCATTTTACAGTCCCACCAGCAGTGTATGAGAGTCCCAATCTCTACACCTTCACCAGCATTTGTTTTCTGTTTTGTTGAACTTTATTGTTAATGCTGGCATGAGATGGTATCTCATTGATGTTTTGATTTGCATCTCTCTAATGGCTAATGAGGATCTCTGATAGCGTAGTGCCTAAGGCACTTGACTGCTAACCAGGGTGCTAACCAGCCACTCCTTGGAAGGAAGGTTGAGCAATCTACTTGTGATACAAAGTAGATTGGAGCCTTGGAAACCCAAGGAGGGGTCATTATGAATCGGTCCGACTCCATCACGTGACAACAGTGGCTAATGATGATGAACATTTCTTCATGTATTAGTTGGCTGCCTTAATATTTTCTTCAGTGAAGTCTCTGTTCATGTCTTCTGCCCATTTTTTTTAATTGAATTGCTTGTCTTTTTAATGTTGAGATGTTAAGGTTTTCTATAAATTTTAAAGATAAGTCCTTTGTCAGATAATGTCATTGCTGAATATTTTTTTTTCCCAATCTGTAGGTTCTTTTTACTCATTTGGAGAAGTCTTGATGCACATAAGAATTTAATTTTTAGAAGGTCTCAGTTATCTACTTTATTTTTTTTTTTTTATTATCGTGATTTGGGTGCAGATTTACAGAGCAAATTCACTTTCTATATAGCAGTTTACATATACTTTGTCTCATGACATTGACCACAGTTTACCACAATGCAACAGCTCCCCTCCCACTTCCTCCCCATAGTTACCTCTTCCCAGTGTCCATCCCT
>NW_006921967.1:619036-629851 GCF_000298275.1 Orycteropus afer afer | reverse complement strand
TATCTTCTGTGTCTGTGTTAATTGGTTTCCCTTTTCTTTGTTGAAGAGGGTCTGTGCAGTCTTTCTGCCTAGTCCGCCATCTTGCTGGAACTCTCTATTTTATCTTCTGATGTTTGTGTATTTTGGGGTATGCTTGATAGTCTTTGCCATAAATTAGGACCCTTAAGTTTGCCCCTGTTTTTTCTTTGATGAATTTTATAGATTTAGGTTTCACAGTTAAGTCTTTGATCCATCTGGAGTTAGTTTTTGTGTATGGTGTGAGGTATGGATCTCGTTTCATTTTGCTGCAAGTGGATATCTGGTTTTGCCGGCACCATTTATTAAAAAGATTCTCTCTTCCTCATTTCATGGATTTCAGCCCTCAGTCAAAGATCAGCTGACCATAGGTTGATGAATCTATTTCTGGGTTCTTAATTCTGTTCCACTGGTCTCTGTTTCTGTTGTTGTACCAATACCAGGTTGTTTTAACTACTGTGGCTGTATAGTAGGTTTTGAGATCCAGGAGTGTGAGATCTCCTACTTTGTTCTTTTTCAGTTGTGCTTTGCTTATCTGAGGTCTGTTTCCTTTCCATATAAAATTAGTGATTGGCTTTTCCATGTCTTCGAAGAATGTTGATGGAATCTGGATTGGGATTGCATTGAATGTATAGATTGGTTTGGGTGGTATTGACATTTTCACGATGTTCAATCTTCCTATCCATGAGGATGGTATGTTCTTCCATTTATGTAGATCTCTTATGGTTTCTTGAAGTACTGTTTTTGTAGTTTTCTTTGTATAGGTCTTTTGTGTTCCTGGTAAGATTTATTCTCAAGTATTTTATCTTTTAGGGAGCTATTGTAACTGGTATTGATTTCCTTGTTTCCTTTTCAGAGCCTTCTTTGCTGTTGTAGAGGAATCCAACTGAGTTTTGTACGATGATCTTGTAGCCTGCCACTGTGCTAAATCTCTCAATAAGTTTCAGTAGTTTTCTTGCTGAGTCTCTTGGGTTTTCTATGTATAGGATCATATCATTAGTAAATAGGAATAATTTTACTTCTTCCTTACCAATATGAATGCCTTTAATTTTCCTTTCTTGTCTTATGGCCCTGGCTAGGACTTCCAGTACAATGTTGAATAGATGTGTTGATAGAGGAAATCCTTGTCTGGTTCCTATTCGCAAGAGGAATGATTTCAGTCTCTCTTCATTGTGTATAATGTTGGCTGTTGGTTTTGCATATATGCCCTTTATTATGTTGAGGGATTTCCCTTCTATTCCTATTTTTCTGAGAGTTTTTTTTTTTTTTTTTAAATCAGAAATGGGTGTTGGATTTTATCAAATGGTTTTTTTGTATCTTTTGATACAATCATGTGATTCATTTCCTTTATTTTACTTATGTGATAGATTACATTGATTGTTTTTCTAATGTTGAACCATCTTTGCATACCTAGCATGAATCTCACTTGATCTTGATGTATTATTTTTTGATATGTTGTTGGAGTCTTGGCTAGGATTTGTTGACGATTTTTGCATCTATGTTCATGAGCGATACTGGTCTGTAGTTTGCCTTTCTAGTATTGTCTTTACTTGGTTTTAGTGTCAGGGTTATGCTTATTTCATAAAACGAATTTGGAAGAATTCCATCCTTTCTGTGTTCTGGAATAATTTGAGTAGGATTAGTGTCAGCTCTTCTCTGAATGATTGGAGGCATTCTCCAGTGAAACCATATAGGCCAGGAATTTTTGTTGTTGTTGGCAATTTTTTTATGACCTGTTTAATGTCTTCTTTTGTTACGGGTCTGTTCAGATTTTCTACCTCAGTCTGTGTTAGTTTAGGTAAGTAGTGTGTTTCTAGAAATCATTCCATTTCTTCTTGGTTTTCAAATTTGTTAGAGTTCTTCATAAGTATTTTGATGTTATTCTTTTTATTTCCATTGGTTCTGTTGTGACGTCTTCTATTCATTTCTTAATCGTGTTATTTGCATTTCTCCTTTTTCTTTGTTAAGTTTGGCAGTATTTTGTCCATTTTATTAAATTTTTTCAGAGAACCAACTTCTAGTCTTACTGATTTTTCTATTGTCTTTCTGTTTCCTTTATTTCTGTTCAAATATTTATTATTTCTTTTTGTGTTAAAGTCTGTTTGATCAGAAATTAATCTTGCCAACCTGCTCTGTTTTGATTAACACTTGCTTGGTCTTTTTCCAACCTTTGATTTTTAAGTCTATTTTTGTGTCTAAGGTGAGCCTCTTGTAGACAGCATATTGATGAGTCAGGTTTTCTTATCCAGTCTGTAACTCTCCGTCTCCTGAGTGGTGCATTTAATCTGTTTACATTCAGCATAATTACCGACAAGTATGAATTTATTGATGTCATTTTGTTATGTGTTTTTTTCATGGTGTTACTGATTTCTTTATTCCTTAAGATTTTTTGTGCTGAGGTAATTTTGTTTATGAATTATGTTATCTCCTTTGTTACTACTGTTTTAATATATGCTAAAGTTTGTGCTTGTGCTCTTTTTTATTTTGATGCGAAGGCTTATTATTTTTCTTTGAGGTTATCCTGTGATTTGTAATTTTCTCCCCAACCTTGAAACATTCTGTTCTATCAATTTTCTTGACTTCTTCACCATTCAGAAGTTCTGTAACTACACTATTTATTACTTCTTTTTGGTTTGTAGTTGTCCTTATTTACCAACTGATGTCTCTGGTTCCCTGTTTATACTCTTGTAAGCTTATTTTACTTTGGATGCTTCTACAGCTGGGTTGGTTTCTGGGTTATGTTGTCATATGTGTTAGTCATCTGTTGTTGTTTGCTGTTGTTGGTTTTCTGTCCAAAGGACTCCCATTAGCATCTCTTAGAAGCTTGGTCTGGTTTTTATAGATTCCCTTAATTTCTGCTTATCTGGAAATGTCCTAACTTCACCATCATATTTGAGGGACAGTTTTGCTCGGTATGTAATTTCTGGTTCCTTAATCAGCATGAATGGAAGGAGCACTCAGGACATCAGATGATGTATTGTACTGAGCAAAATCTGCTGCAGAATACCTGTTTAAGGTGCTGAAGAGCAAAGATATCTCTTTGAAGACTAAGGTGTGCTTAAGCCAAAGCCATGGTATTTTCAATCACTTCATATGCATGTGAGAACTGGACAATGAATAAGGAAGACCGAAGAAGAGTTGATGCTTCTGAGTTGTGCTGTTGGTGAAGAACACTGAAAGTACCATGGAATGCTAGAAGAACTAACAGATCTATCCTGGAAGAAGAACAGCTGTAATGCTCCTTGGAAGCGATAATGGCCAGACTTTGTCTCACCTACTTTGGTCATGTTGACAAAAGGGACCATTCCTTGGAGAAGGATATCGTGCTTGGTAGAGTGGAGGGTCAATGAAAAAGGGGAAGACCCTCAATGAGATGAATTGACACAGTGGCTGCAATGATGGGCTCATGTATAGCAAGGATTGTGAGGCTAGCACAGGACCAGGCAATGTTTCGTTCTGTTATACAGAGTGTTGCTGTGAGTTGGACCCGACTCAATGACACCTAACAACAACAATAATTCTTGGTTGGATTTTTTTTTCAATCTTTTATATATATCATCCCATTGCCTTCTCATCTATGTGGTTTCTGCTGAAAAATCAGAGCTTTCAAATGTCAAATTATGCAAATTTTCCTATTTTATACAAAGAAAATAGTTACATGGGAACTTTTTGGTTATCACAATTATATCAGAAATATGCAGAGGCAACAAATACGCTTACAACAACAACAAAAATAAGAGTGTAAACTCATTAAGAATCATTCAACTCGCAAACTGAAAAAGCTATTCTTTCAATAAACACTGAGATAAAATAACTTTTAAGTTGCGTGGGAAGGCTTTCATCCAATTCAACGTTTGGGTGTATGATAGAGCATAGAACCCACAAGAGAATGAATCAGAGGATGATCACCTTTGTAGAAGAGAAGTTCTGAAATAAGTGTTTTTAAAGGGGGGGAGGAAAGAAAGGTGCACTCTCTTGGTGAACAGAGGTCAGGGCCATCCCCCACCTCCACCCAGCTTCTTGACTAGCAGGAATTCCATCCTGGTCTATGCCCTCACAGAGCCTAGGTTCTGTGCCCTGCACCCCAGACTTTTGTTTTTCTTGCTTTGTTTTCAAATTATTCTATCTTCCTCCTTTCTTTATGTTTATTTATTTATTCTCTTTCCCATCCCCCCCCTTTTTTTCCTCTCTCCTCTTTTCCTGATTCCCTTATTTTTTCTATCTTTTGGTTCTTCCATTCCTTGTTTTCTCATTTGCAGTCTTGCCATTTTTTCTTTACTATTCTTTTACTCTTGCTCTTTTCTCTCATTCCCATCCCCCAGATATTGCGAACTTTTTTTTCTTTTTCTCATTATATTTCATTTTTTTAAAATTCAAATGATCATAAATCACAAATAAAGTCCAAATAACTTAACTTTTAATGTATGCTTGAAACAAATTATTTTAGTTTTTATATGAAAAATTATTTCCCTCTCTCTTTCTCTAGGGCAATGTGTTCATGTACTATGGACTGTCTAATTTCTATCAAAACCATCGTCGTTATGTGAAATCTCGAGATGATAGTCAACTAAATGGAGATCCTAGTGCTTTGCTTGTAAGTAAAATGAATTATAAAAATGTGATATCTATGAAATAAGTACGTATGGTAACTGTTAAGTTAGAAATGTTAAAATATTTAAGCATATTAAGATGAAAATAAAGTGCTACTTGTCATTTGTAGTTGGTATGGTAAGGATTTTTAGTTAAAAAATTTCCCTAGAATTTACACATTAATGGTTTCTTACAACCACAGGTCTTTTTTTCCTGCTTGTTTCTAATGGAGTCATGGGGATTTTTATTACTCTGTTTTGTAATGGAATTTTGATGATGTATCATTTTTGGTATATACATTTCTTTTATTTGGGTTTGTGCCTTATTACTGCAATAGGTAGGGATATGTAAATAAGCTAGTTTTAATTTCTGGGATTGTTTTTTAAAATTGAATACACACACTTTTCACTTAATTTGTTGGACACCTGAGCAGTAGAGTTTAAAGAGCAGTTTACTTAAGAACTGTCTGAGGAACTGTTTGAAAATACAGATTTCAGAATTTTCATAAGTCTAATATGTCAGTTTCTGCAGGGGTATAGCTCTAGAATATCTATCTGTTTTTAACAAGCACCTCTTCTGATGCCCTGCCTTGTTTGGAACCTGTTGACCAGGGGGCCTTAGTTTCCTGACTGCTATTTAACTTTCCACAAGTGGTTGATGCCTATATATTTTATGTCATTGCTTCTAGTGCAGCAAAAGTTCAGAAGACCAGAGCAATTTAGTAGTCTTTTAATCTCTTAGAATTGGTATAGAAATGAAAGTTAGGACTATATTATGACCACAGTGAGCTAGTAAACATGTTGTTATTGTTGTTATGTGCCTTCGAGTCGGACCCGACTCACAGCAACCCCTCCTTGGGTTTCTGAGGCAGTATCACTATGGAAGTAGATTGTCCCATCTTCTTTCCGAGGAGTGGTTGATGGGTTTGAACCGCTACCCCTCTGGCTAGCAGTCAAGTGCCTTAGGCATTACGCCACCAGAGCTCCTGTTTTTTTGGTTTTGGTTAGGGTCCTGAATGCAGCCATAGACAATACTTAAATCAATGGGTGTAACCGTGTCCAAATAAAACTTTACAAAAAAAAGGTGATGGGCTAGATTTGACCTGTGGCCTGTCGTTTGCTAACCCCTAGACTAGACCTAAAAGTACTATTGTAAGATCAGGTAGCTTTAAAAAGTTCTACAGATTTTAATAATGGATAGATTGAAGTCCAATTACTTAGCATTATATGTAAGGCTCTTTAAAATTTGCCATCAGTTTGGCTTCAGCCTCGTCTTACACTCTTTCTTTAATGTACCTTTGGCCTAGCTGCATTAGGCTCTTTGCTGCTTCCTAACCATGTGCTATGACACAAAGTAATCTGCTCATTTTAGGATTTACTGTTTCATTTGCCTAGAGTGCAGTTATTACTTTTTCTTGGAACTCATCTCAAGGCCTGCTGTTTTCTTGAGTGCCCTTTGATGCAAAATAACTTCTTCCTATTTGTTGTTGTTGTTATGTGCCGTCAAGTCGGACCCGACTCATATTTAGGGCTCCAAAAAAACTTTGTATATATTTACTTCATCCATACCCAGGTCGATGGCAAATAACAACAACAACAACATACCCAGGTCAGTCACTGTCATGTCTCGATTTGCTTTACAAGCCTATCTCCCCACATCATCTACTCTTGCCCCTTCCTTATAGACCATTCTCCACATAGCAGCTTTAGTAATCTTTTAAAAAAAAATACACACACACTTCAATACTTAATACCTTTCAGTGACTTACTAGCATTTGGAATAAAATCTCCGGATGAGATTAACTCCTATTTTATCATGTTCCATTTTCCTTCTCATCATGTTCTAGCTACATTTGGCTTTTATCTCCTCAGACATAGCAAGTTGTTTTTTAATGGCATGTGTTCTCTCTACTTAAAACTCTCTTTGTCCGTTCTTCTCATGCCTGGCTCCTATTCTCCTTTAGATTGATATGACACTCTCTCCACAGATAAGCATTTTTTTACCATAGAGTGCACCCTCACCCTATTAATCACTCATATAACATCTTCATAACATTGACTGCTACTTGTAATTTTACATTATCTATCTTCCCAACTACACTATAAGCTCATGAGATGACATTGTTAAGTATATACCAAGTGCCTTGCCAGTGTTTGGAGTCACCTTTGGTCAGTGGTTAACATGTTCAACTGCTAATTGTAAAGCTGGAGGTTCTAATCCACCCGGAGACACCTTGGAATAAAGCCTGGCAATTTTCTTCCAAAAAATCAACTATTGGAAACCTTATGGAGCACAGTTCTACTTTGATGCACATGAGGTTGCCATGAGTTGGGAGTCTACTCAAAGGCAATTGATTTGGTTTAGCCAGTGCTTAAAAAAATCTACTGCCATTTCCAATTCACAGCAGTCCTCGAGGATAGAGTAGAACTGTCCCAGAGGGTTTCCAAGGCTATAAGTCTTTACGGAAGCAGACTGCTTTATCTTCCTTTTGTGGACTGGCTGGTGAGTTCAAACTGCCTACCACTTAGTTAGCAGCTGAATGCTTTAACTATTGCACCACCAGAACTCCTTTTAGCCATTGCTTAGAACATTTAAAAAAAAAAAGTTGCCTTCGAGTCAGTTCTTGAATCATGGCAGACACTGTGTGTGTCAGAGTAGAACTTTGCTCATATGCAAACAACTATATGAAATAAAACCCATAATAAAGAAATCTCTCTGTCTCATATATATAGAGAGAGAGTGAGAGAGAGAGAGAGTGCCTCCTTTTTTAGACATGAGATTTAACGCAGAATTACAAAATTTAAAATTATTCTAGTTGAGCATGTTCATTTTGCAAGTGAGGCCCCCATAAATCAAGGGATTTACTCAAGGCCACATAGTATATGTATTTGGAACTAGAACCATTGGTTTGTTTACTTCTAGTATAAACTCCTTTCATTATGTCACAACTAGATTGTCAATAGACCACTTTTTAATTTTTTCTTAGAAAGCTCTGTGGTTCTTCTTTCTTTACTGATATTAGAATTAAAATGATACCAATTTGAAATATACATGTATGATAAAATATGTACAATAAAGGTTACATGAAAAGATAACACAGTGACCTTAAGGAATACATTTGGGTATTTAAATGTCTTACTTATATTTTATATGCCTTACAGATTTATTTTGTATGCATTACAAAGGAGAAACAGAGTTTGAATTTTTAATCAGTAATTGGGGTTAGCTCATCATTCACCCAGAGGTCTGGGCAATAATTTCTCACTTCTTTTCCTTCTCAAAATCAGAATCCCAGTAAGGAATGTGAGCCTTATCGAAGAAATGAAGACAAACCAATTGCTCCTTGTGGAGCTATTGCCAACAGCATGTTTAATGGTATGGTATCAATACAAACATAGAAAATATATTTATAAAGGTAAAATGTCTTTAAGTTTTTATATACTTTTTTTCCAGGGCTTTAAACATATTATTCAGTATGTTTAATTAGGACAATGTATATAATGTGTTAGAGATTCGATAGTCTAGTAAATATGAATGAAATGGAGAAAGTCAATTCAATTTAAGATAAATATATGAGCTAGATATTAACTGAGGTATTATAATGCTTTGTGACTTCCTTTTGACCATTATATTTTAAGAATGGATTTTTGTCTCTGGGAAGAAAGTAGTACTGAGCAAAGCAGAGGCATTCTGCTAGCCTTCCTAAAAATCCAAAACAAATCCACTGCCATTGAGTCAATTCCTAGCCTTCCTTTTTCATATAAAATAAAAGCCAAGACTGCCTTTTGATACCAATTTTGTTTATACCATTAAAAAGGAGCTATAGTGGGTAATTTAGTGTAGCATTGTAATGCAAACATAATGTGAACCATAAGTGTGAATCATGTATGTAATTTTAACTATTCCAGTAACTGTATTTTAAAAAGTAAAAAAAAACATTTTCATAATGTATTTTAATTAACTCAATATATATTAATATATTAACATTTCAACATGTAATCAGTATATTAAAGTTACTAAGATTTTTCAATGTTTTTTTCTTGTACTAAGTCATTGATACCTGATGTGTATTTTAAACTTACAGTGCATATTTATTTGAAACAGACATATTTCAACTGCTCTGTAGTAGCTCTGGTGGTATAGTGCCTAAAGCATTTGACTGTGAACCAGAAGGCTGGCGGTTCAAACCCACCAGCCACTCCTCGGAAGGAAGACTGGGCAATCTACTGCTGTAGAGATACTGCCTCAGAAACCCAAGGAGGGGTCGCTATGAGTCGGAATCAAAGGCAGTGAGTTCGGTTCGGTTCAGTAGTCATTTATGGCTAATGAATATACGTATTAGTGCAGATAGTGAAATAGATAAGCCAAAAACTATTTAAGAATGCATTATTAGGATCAGAGGAAAAACAGATTTACTTAGCTAGTTGTTACTATAATTAATTCACATGTGAATCATCAAAAATAAATGTGTATCATATGCCTTCTATGACATAATCACTTTTGGGAGTTAATACTAGATCCTCCAGTCTCATAGAATAAAGCAGAGACCATGGCTTTTCAGTAGATAATCAGCAATATGTTCCTGTTTTGTGTGTTTAGATACTTTAGAATTGTTTCTGATTGGCAATGAATCTGATCCTACACGTATTCCTTTGAAAAAGAAAGGTATTGCTTGGTGGACAGATAAAAATGTGAAATTCAGAAATCCCCCTGGAGGAGAAAGTCTAGAAGAACGGTTTAAAGGTAAATCATTACTAATATCCCCCTAAGAAATAGAAACTTTTAAGAGCTCAAGCTAGGAGTTTTAATGAAGTATCTTAAATTTTTTCATCTTTAGAATCTTAAAAGAGCTTTTGGTTTAAAAAGGAAGCAACTTTTCACACCTTCATTCCAAGTTAGGTAAAATGTAGTATGCTCTGATGTACTGACATTCTAGAGGAAATGAATTGAGTTTCTCTGGTGTTTTTTATATCAGCCATCATCTTTTAAAACTGCAGCAAAGCTTCTTTTAAATAAGTCTTTATTATTTATTATCTAAATATATTTTTGTTTCTGTGCTACCTCATTTTTATAATGTAATGTTTCTTAACATTGTATCTTTGCATTTTGTTGTCTGCCATTTGTATATATGCATATCCTACTTTCAGTATTCTCTCGAGATCTTATCAACAAGTATTTGTAATTTTTTGTTGAATTGTTACATGAGCAATTGGTTTCTACTTAAATTTTAAGACTTTTTTAGAATATGAATATATTTATATACATTTGGAAACAAATATACTATTTGTGTACTGCACATCGTCATTTTAGGAGAGTGTAGATTTTCTGTGAAACTCTTAATAGAATTGAATATTTTGCCTTACCATCCCTCCCCTATTTTTTCCCCCTCAAGGTACCACAAAACCAGTTAACTGGCTTAAACCAGTATACATGCTAGATTCTGACCCAGATAATAATGGGTTTATAAATGAGGATTTCATTGTTTGGATGCGTACTGCAGCATTACCTACTTTTCGTAAGTTATATCGTCTCATAGAGCGGAAAAATGATTTACATCCAACTTTACCAGCTGGACGATACTATTTGAATATCACATACAGTATCCTTTTTCTTTGGCAATGTACATATTCATAGAACTTAAAGAGAATATAGTTCAACCTTAATTATGTGACAAGTTACTTTGTGCTTTTTTTGATATCTGCATTTTTATGTGAGTTTTTGTATATATGAATATCTATTTAAATTTATTTATTGTGATTTGGGTGAAGATTTACAGAGTGAATTCACTTTCCATACAGCAGTTCACATACACTTTGTCTCATGCCATTGACCACAGTTTACAATGCAACAGCTCCCCTTCCACTTCCTCCCCATAGTTACCTCTTCCCAGTGACCATACCTCCATACTCTCCTGTGCCCTGAGCTGTCTCCCTGTGCATAAGCAGTCCTTCCTTCTCCCACGATTGTTCTCCCCAGGGCGTGTGTCTACTTCAGGTAAATGTTTAACTCACATGCCTGTACATTGTTTGGCTGGAAACCACAGGTGCCTGAAGGGCAGCTAGGGGCCATAGTCTCAGTAGTTCCACCAGGCTCTATTGGACCAGCAAACCTGGTCACCACCTTCTTTTTTCTTTTTTTTTTTTCCTCCAAATGATTTTGAGTTTTGTTCCACATTGTTCTCCCTCTCTATCCAGGATCTCCTACATCCCT
>NW_006921967.1:601476-615402 GCF_000298275.1 Orycteropus afer afer | reverse complement strand
AATTGGTTTCCCTTTTCTTTGTTGAAGAGCGTCTGTGCAGTCCTTCTACCTAGTCCTCCATCTTGCCGGAACTCCTATCTTTTAGTTTTTATGTGCCAAAAATATCTTAAATTTTTATATGCCTTTTTCTTATTTAAAATGAAATCGATTGATTAATAAGCTGTTTTTACAAAGTGGGTTGTAATTAAACTTAATGCAGAGACCAGCAAGTGTATCTGATAGTGGTGGTACTGGGCTGTTAAAATAGAAAATTTGGATAATAAAAATCATTCTTAGCTCACATCAACATAATTGTTTAACTGTTGCTCTTTTCAGAGTATCAAAACATTTTTATCCTTAACAATACTGTTCCACATTAATAATTTAAGTACACTTTTCAATGTTGATAAATACCATTTATTCTGTTCTGACTCCATACCAACCACATGCTAAGTACTTCTCATGCACTATTTTATTTAATCCAAGCACTAACATTATGATATAGGTATCATCTCTTTGTTACAGATAAGAATACAGGAACATAGAGCTTAACTTACCCAAGATTTGTTGGTGTTGTTATGTGCCGTCAAGTTGGACCTGACTCATAGTGACCCCTCCTTGGGTTTCTGAGGCAGTATCGCTACGGAAGTAGATTGCCTTCCTTCCAAGGAGTGGCTGGTGGATTTGAACCACCAGCCTTCTGGTTAGCAGTCAAGTGCCTTAGGCAAGATTACACAGGCAGTAATAGAAGAGTTGGGGTTCAACTCCAAATTTACCATCAGCAACCACAATAGTCTGCATCCTCAGCTAGTTTACTCCAGTAGTCAGATCATTTCATATTGGATTGGAGGCAAAAATCTTTCCTAGGAGGAAAAATATGGCAATTCCTTTTGTTCTAAACAAATTCCTTACATCTTTTAGTCTCTAACCCATAGCTTATATATGTCAGAGTGAAAAAACTGCATATTAGCATTTTAAATGTTTGCTAATCATCTCTGTACTTTAGATTTGTGTTAATCCAGATTAGCCACAAGTATCTAGCTTTGGCTTTAAATGGATTAATAAGTGACTAAACTAATGACTCAAGTTCAAAATAAGAGTTTTTTTTTTTTTTGGATCTAGTCTATTGATATTGCACCTCAGTACATAGGTGAATATGGGCTGATAGTGGTAGACTGAGAGAGAAGTTTTTGAAACTATGCCCATCAAGGTGCAATTTTAGACAGACCTAGCTCATGTCCTAGGAGTGCTGGTGGCTCAGTGCTTAAGGCATTTGACTGCTAACCAGAAAGCTGGCAGTTCAAACCCACTTGCCACTCCTCGGAAGGAAGGTTTGGCAATCTACTTCTGTAGTGATACTGTCTCAGAAACCCAAGGAGGGGTTGCTATGAGTTGGATCTGACTCGATGGCAGTGTGTTGCATTGCGTTTGTTTAGCTCATGTGCTAGTAGAAAGAACATTATCCTTAGGATATACCCAAAATAGAGGGCAGTTCTGTCACAGCATCTAAAATATGCAGTCAAATTACCAGCTTATGCCAGTCTGTAATCTAAAGCACAATAAAGGGAAGTCTGTGGATCATCTCGGAATTCTTAGCTGTATGAAAACAGACAATTTGTATCTATCAAGTCTGCAGCAGGATCCTTGGGCATTAAGAGGAACACTGTTAGGAAGAATGTAGGGTATTAAGTAGATTAACAGGAATTTGGGCTTGCAGAACATCCAAGGCTTAATTAGCAAAATTGCGTACAAGGTGGGAACTAGATAGTAGAAACAAGGCAGAAAACCATCTTTTTCAGGGTTGGGATACAGAGAGAGACTAGCAAGGGGGATTAGATACTGATTCTCCTAGAGTAGGGTTAATTCCTAAAAATGATTTGACAGTGCCCTTTATAGGACGGGGTAGAACTGCTCCATAGGGTTTCCAAGGCAGACTGCAACATCTTTCTCCCATGGAGTGGCTGGTGGATTTGAACTGCCAACTTTTCAGTGAGCAACCGAGAGCTTTAACCACTGCACCACCAGGGCTATAGAACTCTTAAAATCATTCCTACCTTGAATTAGGATTGGTCTAAGAAGCTAGACTTGACTAGGAGCTAGACTAGAATGGCCAGACTTTGTCTTACCTACTTTGATCATGCTGTCAGAAGGGACCATTCTCTGGAGAAGGATATCATGCTTGGTAAAGTGGAGGGTCAGCAAAAAAGGAAGAAGGCCCTCAACAAGGTGGATTGACACAGTGGCTGTAATGATGGGCTCAGGTATAGCAAGGATCACCAGGCTGGCACAAGACCAAGACAGTGTTTTGTTCTACTGTACATAGGGTTGCTTGAGTTGGAGACGACTCAATGGCACCTAACAACAAGCTAATGAAGTGAAGTCTTCCATTTGTGGTCATATGGCCTCTTCTGTGGGAGCTCCGATGGCATAGTGCCTAAGGTATTTGACTTCTAACCAGAAGGCTGGCGGTTCAAACCCACCAGCCACTCCTCCGAAGGAAGACTGGGCAATCTACTTCTGTAGAGATACACCTCAGAAACCCAAGGAAGGAAGGGTCACTATGAGTTGGAATCACCTCATTGGCAGTGAGGTTTGGTTTGGTTTTTGGATGGGGATAGAGAGTTTTAGAAGCTAGAGAAGCAGGTGGGGCCTAGCACTTGACTCAAAAGATGCTTTTGAAAAGGTTCTGACTTTTTTGAATTGGGATTTAGTTCTGTACTCTTTACTCCAACTCTGGCTAGAATCCTAGGACTGATCCATGAAGATAGCTCATTCAGCATACTGATTGACATCCCATTTCTTAACTTTCTATAAGAATACAGTATTCTCCACCCGTTACTTCCAATCTGGTTTAGCCATCAACTCTGTCACACTATGAATTTTATCCTTGTTCCAAATTAGCAACTTAAAACTTTAATATCCTGCTTTCTGACCTTGTGCTCAGAGCCCTCTTAACTACATTTTTTCTTCATATGCTGTTTGAGCTCACAAAGATTTCCAGTTCCTTGATTCTTTCAGTTTTTCCTGGTCTATCAGTCTCCTTTCTCTTCCTGTGTGAGCTGCATTACTGATCATCTGAAAGACTCTTCTATATTATATTGCTTTGTGACCTTCTGTCTCTCAGTGTAATGAGAGCAAAAGTACATTGCAAATTATATATCCCTTAAATTTGGATATTTTTGCTTGTAAAATATTTTGAATTTTACTACTAACATTTTATTTGTTAGATCAGGCCTACAAGATAATAATTTATAATTTTTATGGTTCAAAACATGGATAAGGTTCTTGTGTATCATAAAATTACACAAAAGAATTATAAGTAATTAAATGCCAACTTATAAATTATACTTCAAAAATTAAGTAACTAGAGATGGAAAAATATTCCTATACACTCTTCAGATTACCCTGTACATTCTTTTGATGGACGAAAACGGATGATCTTGAGCACCATTTCATGGATGGGAGGAAAAAATCCATTTTTGGGGATTGCTTACATCACTATTGGATCCATCTCGTTCCTTCTGGGAGTTGTACTGCTAGTAATTAATCATAAATATAGAAACAGTAGTAATACTGCTGACATTACCATTTAATTTTATATTCTGAAACAAATCTACTGCATGTGCATCAAGGCCAGTCCTATTCAACCTAGCTTTCGAATGCTAATGTTCGGTTAGTATGTCATTTTTGAAGTTGGCACATAACTTTTTTAAATACAGTCTTTTCTTGTGCTTCTTCCCTATGGATGACTTATGAAAATATGTGACAGGTATAAAACAAATTAGCTATATTGATTATATCAACACTGTAACTACTGAAATGGCATTCTAATCTTGCTTTTTGTTGGGACAGGCCATGTGATGCATAGACCCCTTTTCATGTGAAATACATTTACTGCTTAAATGTTTATGCTATGTTGATAATATTATATTGACGTATGATGCTGTATATGTGTGCTTATTGTGTGAAGAAAGGGATTGCAAAATGTATGAATATAATGACTTGCTGTCCTTTCAGGATTCAGAGTTACAGAAGGATGAAGAAAGACCAATCTAAATAAAACAATTCATCATTCTCATGTGTCATGTGTAAAGGCTTAAAGTACCATCTTTGTAGAGGTGGTTCATATATTCAATTTATCCAGTAGAGTTCTTTGTCAGGCTTCATGTTTACTGTGTCTAGCATAGAAATTAATTGTCATGTTCAGGTAGGTTTTAGGTGGGAGAATTTAAAATTCCTCTTTCTATTTGGTTAAGTTGTTGCAATCAGGAACTCCAGCTCACTTGAAATGTTTTTACGTGTGATCATTTCCCTTGAAGTTTATACTTTCATAAGGGAAGAAAGAATATAGGTGAGATGGGCAAAGTGCTTGGCAGACCTTCGTCTTCTGCCTCAATTATAAAACAAATGTAAATTCTCAAAGGAGAAGTTTTCATTCTTGTGGTATTTAACAGTTAGAAGTGTGCTTTAGCATTGGAAATACCTCAAGCTATTTTAATTTTACAGATAAGTGTTTTGACTTAAGTACTAATATTCTAGAAAATTTTAAACATCCACCTTAATTTTCTCTGTATTTTCTTCAACTTTTGCATATAGGTCAAAGATGGATGTGTATGCATATTTTTTTTTTAGTTAAGATACCAATTGATTTGATTGGCTTTCCTAAGACATACTTTAAAAAGAAGTTCTTGAAGTTTTCATAATTAAATTCTGGGGATTTTGGAGTATGTATATGATAAATTACAATATATGGTTGAAGTTATTTTCTACCAACTTGAATTATTTTAATATTCCTTATTGAATAAATGCTGTAATTTGTTTGCTATGGTACTTATTCTTGAAGCAAATATAAACTAAATATTTTCATATGCATGAAAATGTATGATTTAATCAGAGATGACTTAATTGCATTGAAATTCACTTTCTTTATTCAAATAACTTATGTGTTTGTGTAGAAGAATGCTGTTTATTCAGAATTTGTAATGGTTTCCTTCAGTTATATTTTAAATCAAAAGGTCTGGGTAATGTATCTGTTTTGATTACTATATGCTTTTTTTTTTTAAAAAAAACGAAACAAAACAAAAAAGAATGTAATGCTTAGTAGTAAAAATGTGCCACACTTCTTAAGTTTTGTATAAAATATGAACTTCAGTTAAAAGAACTTGTAGTTCATAAAGACTTTTAACTGGTAAGAATATTACTTGCATGATGTCCTTGATGTATGATTATCTGGAAATTTCCGGGTACATAGGGTGTTTTTTTGTCTAAAAATATTGTTTTGTGAGTCCTTCAGAAAATTGTTATTTATTTTGAAAATTGTTCCTTTTGCACATGGCAATTTATTTTATGAAATACATTATTGGGACAAGGGAGTTCTTTTGCCAGCCCTTCCAGATTGAGTTTGTGCTGTAAAGAGGACTGCCATCCTGCATGTCATTTTCTGATGGGTGACCAAAGGTGCTGCTAAAGAAAAATTGAAGAGTCCTTCTAACACTTTCTCATCTGTGGTGAAGACAGAATCTTAAAATATATTTGGAGTTTTATCTATTTTACAAGTACATTGATGGCCTAAGAGCCTCCTTGTCTCCTGCCATTTAAGCTCTAAGGGATTCCTATTGCCTAAAAAGAAAATGAAACATTCATATGGCCTCTGTGAAGCATGAGGGGGTGGAAAATTCTTCTTTCTTACAGGCTTTATGTTAATCTTTTGGCAACACTGATGGTATATTCAACTTTTAAAAATTAAATTGCATTTTAAGATAGTTAGCTTAAGTAAATGGCATTCAAAAATGCATTAATTTGCAGCAGGTATTTTGACACACAAAGTTTCCCAATTGAAAAAATTATGCAATAAGTAAAAGCTAATAAATTTCATTGAAATTATAAGGTAGCTTAAAAATAATTTGGTAAAAATAACTCTGTACTACCTACTAGAGGAGGACTCTTCCAAGAGGAGAGTCAAGTGGAATATTATTTATCAGTTAGTGACAGTGTTTATTTGTAACTCTGATCATATTAAAAGATAACTTTTCTGTATGTTCTGTATTAATAAAAATAAAACTAATTTTGCCATGTTCAGGTGTCTTGCTAAAGTAATATAATCTCAGTGTTGTTGCTAATATTTACTACTAAATTTTATTCCAAGGTCACTGAATCCAGAATTTAGTATCTCCAAGCCTAGACTTCATGAAATGTCATTCACTGTTAAAAATTAATTGCTATAATTGTACCTATTAATCATTCACACAACATTATCCACAAGATTTATTTGTATTACTGAGAAACATCTTTTCTTAACCAGGAAGTGGTCAGATTGCTATGTGGGTTATAGACAGCCTAGCTAAGTTTGATACCAGATCAAGGGAAATATCTGTTAAGTAGAAAATGAAAACCTGGTGGACAGGTGAGGGTGGTGAAAATAATGAAAGGGGCACACAGGAAATGGAAAGCCTGTCTAGGAAGGAGAAGCAGTTTAGAAGGTAGGATTAATGAATGCTGTTCAGCCTGCTACTTCCTTCTTCATGCCTTAGAATTATTGCATGGTAGTATTTTATTGGTTAAGCTGTAAAGTTTTGTTCTTTGTGAACATGGTTATGTGGAGGAGTGGATGAAAGATACAGGAATGTTATTAGTGCTACTGATGGAAGAAGAATTTTGATGTGTAAGTGTCTTGCAGTTTTGGATCCTCTGGTAAAGGGCTTTAGAACTCTTTTTTAATCTATGTCCCATTCAGTAAACATAAAAACCACATTTCCTTTAATAGCATTTGAAATTTGAGAATAAATATTGTGTCCCAAAACAAATCAGATCATGGTAACCTTATTTGCTTTTATATATATATATATATATACACACACACACACACACACAAAATATACAAGCAGTGTATATTTTGTAAATATGACATTGCCTTTTATATCATTTTATTTTTTTAACACTTGTGTAACTTTCTATAAACCCACCTTAAAATTTTTCCTACTTCTCTATCAGGTCTACCTTGTTCCCATCACTAGTTGTGAAGGGATTTTGTCCTCAAATACTCTGATTCCATTTTTACTAGAGAGAGATATTCTGCAGTTGTCCTCTGTGCCAATCTGTACTAGGTCTTTCCTTGGCCTGCTACACACCTATTATCCTGTGGCTTCCCTTTGCCACCCTCCTGTGTTCATAAGGCTATTTTCTAGTTTATGCTCTTGTTTACTAGAGTACCTCCTAAAACACAGTTTCCTAAGAAGTGGTAATGAGAGGTAAATTTTTTGAGTCCTTACACATCTAAGATGCCTTTATTATATCCTCTATTCACTGATAATTTGACTATGCGTGAAATTTTAAGTTAAAAATTATTTTCTCAAAAAGTTTTTGAAAGCTCTTTCTGTTGCTTTTGAGAAGTAGGATCCCATCTCAGTCAGGTGATAGTCCTCCTAGATTGATGCTAATTTTCTTTCTTTAGTTCACATGGAGATTTCTTCAATTTTATCCTCCAACATTATCTTCCTTCTATTCATTTTTAAATAACTTATATTTTAATTACAAAGATGACTTTCATTTCTGTTCTGTTTTTTGATTAATCTTTAGTTCATACCAACCAAACCAAACTCACTGCTGTCCTGTCGGTCCTTACTCATAGTGACCCCTCCTTGGGTTTCCAAGGCAGTATCTCTACAGCTGGTGGGTTTATTTTTCTGATGATACATATGAATGATATATATTTTTTCTCTTATTTCCTGCTCTGTTCACACCAGGATTTTTTTATTGTTGTTGCTTTTAGTTTTTCACTCTTGTTTATGTAGGTGATTTCTCTGTACTTCTGGCTAGTCTTAGCATTCTGTCATACATGCTCTGTGTTCGTGGGCAGTACATGACAAGTGGTTAGCTACTCTAACATAGTGTTGCTCAAAAATGCCACTAAGTGAGTTATTGGTACCTACTTCATGATAAAATTCCTAGAGAAGTAATAAATAGTTGAAAGATCAGCATCTACAAATGGAACATGTTTTGAGAAACATCGTGCCAGAGAATGATTGGCAGGCAACCAGTTCTTTGGAGCCCATTTCTTTGGGGCTGTTCAGTTTCTCCAAGGAAGAATGCTTCAGTCTTCTGTGGAATGGAGGGAGTTTAACAGGGTACTGTTTCTTGATGCTTTTAACTCTGCTTCTGCCTTGTTCTCCACCTTACCTCCTGAATTCCTCTTCCCATTTGTTTCTCTATACCTTTTCATCTATATATCCCTTCCACCTATTGCTCTCTCATTTAATTTCTCAGGATAAAAACTCTCTGTTCTTCTACTTGTAACAGTGATGAAGGTGAGAGATAGTATTTGTTTGAGAAGGGTAGGGCAGGGATCTTGAGTTTCTCACCTTTCAGGTGTTGTATATGACCTTCAACCTAACATTTTCAGGCCTGTCCCTTGGCTCACTCTTTTCTGGTAACTTTTACTTTTCAAGTTTTGAACTTCTCAGAGGGTGTGAGGCTAGCTCACTCCTCACTGGTTCTTGGGGTTCCTTTAGAATGCAGCTTCTGTGATCTAAAATTATATTCAACAAAGTCATATTCCATATTCTGTCTTCCAGCAATTTGTTTGAATCATTTGATCTGTTTTATACAGTAAACTTGTATAGGGTACAGTTCTGTGAATTTGGACACTGACAGATTTCACCATAATTATTAGAATTCAGAGCAGTTCTATCACATCAAAAACTCCTTTATAAAGATTAACTCTTTATAGTTAACCCTCCTTCCTTCTGTGACTCCTAGCAACCACTGATCTGTTTTCTCCATAGTTTTTTAGAATGTCATAAATGGAATCACATAATATGTAACCTTTTGAAACTGGTTTCTTTCACTCCACATCATGCCTCTGAGATTCATCCAAGGTGATGGATTTCTCATACCATTTTGATTCTTTTTGTTTTATTGAAATTAGAGGGAAAGGAGATAAACTGTTATGGCCAGCCCACGGTCTTAAACCATAAACATCTTGAAGCAAATATATCCACTACACTTTGGCTGCTAACCAAAAGGTTGGCAGTTCGAACCCACCAGCTGCTGCTCTGTGGCAGAAAGAAAGAAAGTCTGCTTCCATAAAGATTTACAGCCTTGGAAACCCAAAAGGGGTTGCTATGAGTTGGAACTGACTTGATGGCAGTTGAGTTCAGTTGTGGTTTGGCTAATTATTTTATAAGACTTGAAAATAAAAGACAAATATTTCTGTTAGCTTGTCTGTATGCCAGAAGCTTTTCTATCCACAGTAATGTCAAAGAAGATTGATTCACCATACATTGCTTTCACCATAAACCCTCATGTGCCACTTTGCTTTAAAAACCACAAGGGCAGAAAACATAGTTTAGCAAATAAATCTCAAATTCCAATAGCCATTCTCCCCTCTGGTTGTCTCCTTTTCATAAGAGAGCTTGTAAATGAGTAGTTTATATTTTTATTTTGTTGTCATCTTTATCTTCAGTTGGCTTTCACTCCAGGCTTTGCTCTGTTCATGTTCACCCATATCTAAAAGATACAGTAGAAAAAGAGTGAGGGTTTTAGAAGATTGGCTTTTATACTTATGAAAGATATCTTCAGGTTATTTAATTTCTCTAGTTGACTTTATAAGGAGCTCTTCTAAAAGATACAGGAGAAAAAGAGTAAGGGTTTTAGAAGATTGGCTTTTATACTTATGAAAGATATCTTCAGGTTATTTAATTAGTTGACTTTATAAGGAGTTCTGGTGGCTTAGTGCCTAAGGCATTTGACTCCTAACCAGAAGGTTGGTGGTTCAAACCTACCAGCTGCTCCGCAGAAGGAAGATGGGGAGATCTACTCCTGTAAAGATTTACAGCCTTGGAAACCCAGTGGGGGTTGCTATGAGTTGGAATCGACTCGATGGCATTCAGTTTGGTTTTTGGAGGTGACTATCATTTTCTTGTCAGTAAAATGGGAATTATATGCATACTTGATGGATTTGTTTTGAGGAATAAAGGAAGTGATAGATGAAAAGCATCTAGCACAAAATGTAGAAAAGCAGGCACCTAGTGAACAAGTGGTAGCATAGTGCCAAGGCACTTGACTGCTAACCAGGAGACTGGCGGTTCAAACCCACCAGCCACTCCTCGGAAGGAAGGTTGGGCAATCCTACTTCCGTAGTGATAACTGCCTCGGAAACCCAAGGAGGGGTCGCTAGGAGTCGGGGCCGACTCGATGGCAAATAACAACAACAACAACAACAGTGAACAAGTAATTCTTTGTCTTGGTTTTTTTTTTTTTTTTGCTCCATTTAATAGGCATTTTTCTTTGTTCTCCATCTTTAGCTTTGGTGAATAACTTACCCGATTTTCTTCCCACATCTCTGTTCCTTAGTCTCCTTTTAAATTCCTTATTATATTCCCTATATAATATGACAAGAATTCTTTGAGATTATGTTCTGGGCCCTTTTCTCCCTTCACACATAATCCCTGAGCAATCTTAAATTGTTCATTACTTCTGTCATCTTTACACTGACATCTCTCTTTTCTCTTGCCTGGACATCTCTCCTGAGATTGACTGTTCACTATGCATCTCTCCTTATTTCTTAAACTTAATAAGGTCAAAACAGGAATCATCCCACACAAGCCTGTGGTTTCTCCTACATTCTTCCAGTTAGTGGTGTGACCAATCACACTGTGAGTTAAACTAGCTCTTTGAAGCTGCCTAATCCAAGTCACTACATTTTGATTTTTAAAGGTACTTCCTCTTTTTTTGGCTCTCTAATCCATCCACTTATCTGCATCTCTTTTATGGCTGATTTAGTTAAGGTTCTTTCTTCTTAGATTACTGCAAGAGCCTTCTGACCCTGACTCTAGTAATTCACGTCCAATCCAGCCATTCATACTGTTAGAGTGATCTTGAAATCGAGTTCTGATCTTAACTTTTCTGCTTAAACCTTGAAATCTCATGTTTAATTATTACTACTGCTACTACTACTTTTTAAAAATAAATTCCATACTTTACCAGAAAACCCATATTGTACCTTGTATGTAGTTAGCACATAATATCTGATAAATCAACATGAACTTATTAACTCCTATATATATTTAAACCTTTGTGTTTTTTTTACAAGAATATAGCTGGGTTTTCCACATGATTTTAGAGTTGCTGTCTAGTTATGTATGCCCTTTGTTGTGAAACTATATAGATATTTTCCCCCAATATTTTACAATTTTCACAGTATGTTAGTGTTCCGTTTGTTCTGCTTCCATTGATCTAGCTTCCCTTCTCCTTGCCTTCTCATCTTTGCTTTTGGGTAAATGTTGACTGTTTGGTCTCATATAGTTAATTATGTAAGGGACACATTACTCATGGATGATACTGTTTATTTTATAATCCAAACTATATACCTAGGAGTGGAATTGGTAGATCACAGTGTATTTCTATTTCTAGCTTTTCCTGAAAGATGGCCTCTGGGAGTAGTTTCAGTTTTAGGTTAAAAGGGTATCTTATGGCAGTAGTTTCAGAGGTTCTTCTAGTCTCTCTTATTAGTCTAGGAAATCTGGTCTTATTTATGAATTTGAGTTTTGTTCTGTGTTTCCCCATTCTAACCAGGGCCTTCTCTTGTGTCCCTAGTCAGAATGCTGCGTGCCATAGTGGTAGCTAGGCACCATCTAGTTCCGGTCTCAGGTTAGAAGAACCCATGGTTCGTATGGGCTATTAATATATAGACTAGTTTCTTCCTTGAGTCTTTGGTTTCCTTCATTCTCTTTTAGTCCAGCATCATTGAGACCAACAGTTGTATCTTAGATGGCCACTCACTCACAAGCTTTAATGACCCCAGGTACTGCTTACCAGACTAGGGTGTAGCACATTAACTTTATGAACTATGTTATGACAATTGACTAAGTTATTCCATGGGACCGTGGTTCTAAGCCCTTCAACCCAGTAAACCAATTCCATGAGTTATTTGGGTATGTCTAGAAATTGTCCATAACTCTGTCCCCTATATCCTTTTTATATTTATGGGTACATATGCAGTACACAAAAACATGTATTTACATATGCCTATAAATACATCTATACCTAAATGTGCTCACATATGCTTTCCTATAAACCTACATACTTAATGTGTCTACCTATGTAACTGCATATATATTTTGGTTGTTTTTACTCTTGTTGCAAAATTGAATATGTTACTGCATTTACTGGAGTCTTTCTCTTGTGTACTTCTTAATGTCTTCATTTACTTTGGTCAAGTTGTGCAGACTTCACCTTTATTTGTTATTGTCTTTCCCATCACCAAAAATAACAAGTGTACACTATCTAGAAAGTGATTCCCCTTTACTCTTCCTCCCAACCCTGGTAACAATCAAAGAACATTTCTTTCAGTGTATCTATCCCTAATTTTTATAACAGTAAGACCATACAATATTTGTCCTTTGTGATTGACTTTTTTTCACTCAGCATAATGCCCTCCAGGCTCATCTATGTTATATTTTGCGAGTCCTCATTATTTACAGTTGTGTAGTATTCCCTTTTATGAATGTACTACAGTTTATCCATCGATCCACTGATGGACAGACACTTAATTGTTTTCTTTTTTTTTGCTATTGTAAATAATGCTGTAGTGAACATTGGTATACATATGTCTGTTTGTGTCACTGTTGTATTATCTCTTGGATATATACATAGGAGTGGAATTGCTGGATCCCAATGTATTTCTATTGCTAGCTTTTTGAGGAAGCACCATTTCATTTTCCATAGTGGTTATACCATTTCACAATCCCACTAGCAGTGTCTAAGATTCCATTCTCCCTGCACCCTTGCTAGCATTTGTTGTTTTCCGTTTTTTGTTTCATTGCCATTTCTACAGGGATTAGATGGTATCTCACTATAGTTTTGATTTGCATCTCTCTAAAGGCTAAAGAGGAGCTCTGGTGGCGTAGTGCCTAAGACATCTGACTGCTCAACAGAAGGCAGGCGGTCCAAACCCACCAGCCACTCCTTGGAAGGAAGATGGGGCAATCTACTTCCATAGTGATACTGCTTTGGAAACCCAAGGAGGGGTCACTATGAGTCGAAATCAACTCAATGGCATATTACAATAACAATGGCTAAAGATCGTGAACATCTTTTCATGTATTTGTTGGCCACCATAAGAATGTCCTCTTTGGTGGAGTGTCTGTTCATGTCCTTTGCCCATTAAAAAAAAAAAAAAAATGTGATTTGGGTGGAAGTTTACAGAGCAAATTCACTTTCCATACAGCAGTTCACATACACTTGTCTCATGACATTGACTGCAATTTCCCACAATGCAGCAGCTCCCCTCCCACTTCCTCCCCATAGTTACCTCTTCCCTGTGTTCTTCCCTCTCATGCACTGCTGCCCTCCCCCACCCCTGAACTGTCTTCCTGTGCATACACAGCTCTTCGATTCTCCCATGAGTGATCTCTCCAAGGAGTGTATGTACCTAATGTAAAATATTCATCTCATATACCAGTCTTTTGTTTGGTTGGAAGCCACAGGAGTGAGTTTAATTCCAGACCTGAAGGGCAGCTAGAGGCCATAGGTTCCCCCTCTCCTTTTAATTTTGAGTTTTGTTCCACATTCTTCTCCCACTCTATCCAGGATTTCCTACATAGATCCCACTCCCAGTGGCTGACATTGGTAGCCGGGCACCATCTGGTTCTTCTGGTCTCATAGTCATAATAGGCTGAGGACCGCATGGTGTACCAGTCACTTGGACTAATTGTTTCCATGTGTCTTTGGTTTTCTTCATTCTTCTTTGCTCTGGACAAAGAGAGACCCATCGTTACATCTAGATGGCTGCTTGCAAGCTTTTAAGATCCCAGTTGCTACTCACTATCTGTTATAGGATGTGAAACAATGTTTTTGTGTGATATATTATGCCAGTTGAGGTTGATATCCCCTGCGACTGTGGTCCTGAGCCCACAGGGCCAACTGCTTGCTCCCTGTAGGGAGCTGCCT
>NW_006921967.1:598766-601376 GCF_000298275.1 Orycteropus afer afer | reverse complement strand
TATATATTAGAGATTAGACCCTTGTTGGATAGGCCATTGCCAAAGACTTTTTCCCAGTTTGTAGGTTTGTTATTTGCAGTAGTGTTTCATAGTTGTCCTTATTTAAGTCTTTTACAGCCATGGTTAGGTTTATTCTTGGGTATTTATCCTTTTTGGGCTATTGTAAATGATATTGATTCCTTGATTTTCTTTTCAGAGTCCTCTGTTAGTGTAAAAAACCCTACTGATTTTTGTGTGTTGATCTTATGCCCTGCCACTTTGCCAAATCCTTCTATTAGTTCTAGTAACTTTTTTGTGGAGTCTCTGGGATTTTCTGTGTATATGATCATGTCATCTGCAAATAAGGTTAATTTTACTTCTTCCTTTCCAATTTAGATAACTTTTATTCCCTTTTCTTGCCTTAATGCTCTTGCTAGGACTTCCAATATGCTGTTGAATAAGAGTGGTGGTAAAGGGCATCCTTGTCTTGTTCCTGTTCTTAAGGATAATGCTGTCTTTGTCCATTGAGAGTAATGTTGGCTGTTGGTTTTGTATATGTACCTTTGATTATGTTGGGGGAATTTTCCTTTTACTCTTCTTTCACTGAGAGGTTTTATCAGGGAAGGGTGCTGGATTTTATCAATGCTTTTTCTATATTGATTGAGATGTTCATGTGATTCTTTTCCTTCCTTTTATTTATGTGGCAAATGTTTAACCATCCTTGCATTGCTGGTATGAATCCTACTTGATCATGATGTATTATTATTATTATTATTTTTTTTTGAAATGCTGTTGAATTCTGTTGGCTAGAATTTTTGAGAATTTTGTTTAGAATTTTTGTGTCTGTATTCATAAGGAATATTGATCTGTAATTTTCTTTTTTAGTGGTGTCTTTGCCTAGATTGGGTATCAGGCATATACTGGCATCATACAATGAGTGAGTATTCCTTTCTTCTCTATGCTCTAGAATAGTTTGAGTAGAATTGACATCAGCTCTTTTCTGAATGTGTGGTAGAATTTTCCAGTGCAACTATCTGGGCCCAAGGCATATTTTTTTTGCTTGGTGTTTTTATTATTATTATTATTATTATTTTTTAAAATGACCTCTTCAATTTCTTCTTTTGTTAGGGGTCTGTTCACATTTTTACCTCTTGTATTAGTTTAAGTAGACAATATCTTTCCAGAAATCTGTCCATTTCTTCTGGGTTTTAAAATATTTGGAGTACAGTTTTTCATAATAATCTTTCATGATCCTTTTATATCAGTTGATTCTGATGTAATGTCACCTATTTCATCCCTTATTTTGGTTATTTGCATCTTCTCATATTTTTCCTTTGCCAATTTGGCCAGTGCTTTGTCAATTTTATTGATCCTCTCAAAGAACCAACCTCTAATCTGGTTGATTCTGTTGATTTTCTATTTGCTTTATTTCTACTCTGATCTTTATTATTTCCTTTTATCTGGTGACTGTGGACTTTTTTTTTTTTTTTTTAATATTTCAAGCTGAATAGGGTTAAGATAATGCCTTTACCCCTTTCTTCTTTTTGGATGTGTGCATTTATTGCTATAAATTCTCCACTAAGCACTGTTTTTGCTGTGTTCTAGAAGTTTTGGTATGTTGTGTTTTCATTCTCATTTGATTCTAATTTTTTAAATTTCACTTTTAATTTTATTACTCAATAGTTTTTAATAATTAAGTTATCATTCAGTTTCCATGTATTTATTGTTTTCCTTGTCTTTTATTGATTTCTAGTTCTATGTGTTGTGATCAGAAAAGAGACTTTGTATTATTTAGATGTTTATCACCTAAATTATAATCTGTTCTGGAGAATGGTCCATGTGCTTTAGAGAAGAATGTCTACTGCATTTCTTTTGGGGGGTGTGCTCTGTATATGTGAGTTTGAGTTGGCTGGTTGTGTTATTTAGCTCTGTATCTTTGTTGAGTTTCTTTCTAGTTTTTCTGTCATTGAAAGTGGTGTGTTGAAGTCTCCTACTATTATTGTGGAACTGTCTATTTCTCTTTTCAATGCTGTTAGAGTTAGTTTTATGTATTTTGGAGCTCTGTCATTGGGTGAGTAAATATTCATTATAGTTACGTCCTCATGGTGGAGTGACTCTTTAATCATTATATAATGCCTTTTTTTTAATGGACTTTGATTAAAGTCTGTTTTATCATAGATTATTATTGCCACTCTTGTTCTCTTTTGGTTACTGTTTTCATATTTTTTCCATCTTTTGATTTTTTAACATATTTATGTCTTTGTGTCTAAGGTGTGTTTCCTGTAGGCAACATATTGATGAGTCATGAGGTTTTTTTTTTACCCATTCTGCCACTCTCTGGTGCATTTAAACCATTTATATTCAGTGTGATTATCAATAGATATGAATTTACTGCTGCTATGTTATGCTTTTTTTGTGTGTGGTGTTAACAATTTCTTTGTTCCACTTAATTTTCTGTGCTTAATTCCTTTTGTTTGTGGATTTTTTTGTGTGTCCTTTACTGTTGATTTTTTTTTTTTTCCTTTTCATTTTTTCAACTTTTTTTTTTTTTTTATTAGGATTTGGGTGAAGATTTACAGAGTAAATTCACTTTTCATACAGCAGTTCACATATACTTTGTCTCATGTCATT
>NW_006921967.1:568235-591481 GCF_000298275.1 Orycteropus afer afer | reverse complement strand
ACGCAAATTCTTCTGCTAGTTGGGGTTTAGTCCAAATCTGCATCCTTTCCTTCAAGGCTCAGGGGTCCAAGATTATCTTCTGTGTCTGTGTTAATCGGTTTCCCTTTTCTTTGTTGAAGAGGGTCTGTGCAATCCTTCTGCCTAGTCCGCCATCTTGCCCCGCACCCTTACTGTTGATTTTTACTGAGTCTTTTTTTTTTGTTTTTGGTGAGTAGATTTATTAATTTTCTTTGTGTTTACTTTAAAATCTACCCTTATCTTCCTAAGATTAAAAGTCTGTTATATCTTGCTATTACCTTGGTTTCCTCTCCATATGGACTCACTCCTATCTTCTTTTGTTACCTCGCTTCTTTATTTGTCCTGCCAAACTATATGCAGTTTCACAAGACACTCTGTTTGCCCTCTTTACTTCTGCATTTCTATATTTTATGCATTGATGTTTCTTCATTGTTCTCTTTCTCCTTGTACCCTTTTACCCCCTAATGATAGCTAACATTTACTAAGTTATCTCATTTAACATTCACAGTGGGTCTAAATAGAATATGGTAGATACCGTTATCTCCATTTAATAGACAAAGTAACTGAGGTATAAGTAGATTGGTCTCAGTTACTTCATTATTATGTGACAGATTCAAGATCTAAGTTCTTACAACAATACTTCTCTTTTCATTCCATCCAGGCCACTGTGTTTACAGTTCCTGAAATACAACATGTTTGGTTCCAAATCCAAGTTATTAACCATGTTCTTATCCTTAGTCTGGAATGCCTTTTCATCTCAGTTCCATTTATTTTAATTCTATTAAGTCTTGCTTAAATCCTGCCTTCTCACAACCTTCTGAATGACCACTAATTTCCTATAGCAACTTCTGCTTATCAGTTACCTGAAGAATTATGTGTGTCTGCACACACTGTTTTGTGTGTACTGTCTTCCTAATTAGCTTATATGTCCCAGAACGTCAGGCACTTAAAAAAATATTCCCTGAGCATACAGCAAAGTGATACAGTCATTATAGCTAGCCAGTAAATTATGCAGTAGGGACTGAGCTCAAGTTCATACGTTTTATGAAATTGTTTGCCAAACATAGAGATCATTAGCCCAAACCCTTCACTTTAAAGATGAAAAGACAGGCTTGCAGTTAAGTAATTTACTAAAATAACACTATCAGAGATAGTACAGAATGTTTTCTGATTCCTAAAGGTGATCCATGGAACTATGTGATGATTAAAGAAAATAGGAATTATACTGAAATGCAATCTTTTATCTAACCAGTAATTTTTATACATTTAACTTCACATAAAACTATTCAACTATATACTGGTTTTGTAGAATTGGTAGTGGATTAAGTATAGTTTCAGAGTTAAAACACATTTAAATCACACAAAACTCTGGTTTGGCTTTGCACTGTTTTTTTTTTAACTTATAGATGCTATAGGCAGAATCAGGACTGTTATCTTTGTTTGCATGTACAAAAATAGCATGGTGCCAAAATTTTAGTATGCTGTTTCAGGAACCCTCTGGTGGAAGTATTTTTGAAAAGAAAAGCCATTTTCTAATAACGTTCTAGTATTACAAAAAGAACAATGGCAAAAACAAATGAAAACCCAAACTCATGTTTTAAAAAGGAACCTATTTTGAAAGAACCTTTCCTGGTTGAGTGGATGAATTTAGAAATCTGGTAACAGATTTCAAGATCCAATGAAGCTTTAGTGGCACCCAGGCAAATTTCAGACACACTCTTTCTGTCAGGTTAATCACAGTTTACAGAGTAGGAGCAAGGAGAAAATAAGTGAAAAATCTTGGGACTAAAAAATGTTTGGAATGAGTATAACAAGTATGAAAGAATTTTTGAATTCACATGTTCAATAAAATAAGCTTATTCTTTTGTGTAGCATACTATTTATTCATTTACCCAATATTAAACATTTTCTGTGTCAGTTATTTGTAGGTGCTGGGGATACAGCAGTGAGCAAACAAGAATTTTGAGCAAAGGAGTCATTATTTGACTTAAGTTTTAAAGGGGTCATTGCTTTGTGGAAGATAAACTGAGTGGGAGCAGGGAAACTGGTTAAAAAGGTTTTTGCAATACTATCAGCAAGATGATGATGGCTTGGACTAGAGTGGTAGTATGAGAAGTAATCAGATTCAAATTATTTTTGAAGGTACAGCCAATAGAATTTTCTAATGGGTTGGGTATGAGTCATGAGAAAAAAGAAACAGTCAATGTTTGGGGCCTGAAATAAGGAAAATAGCAGAGGAAAAGGTTTGGGAATAGGGAGTAGAAAGAATTCAGTTTTGGTCAAAGCTTGAGATGCCTGTTAGACATCTAAATGGAGATGTCTGGAGTTAAAGGTCATGCTGGAGATAAGTGAGAGTTGTCAGCACAGAAACTACTTCAAGCCATTGGATTGGATGAGATTACAAAAGAGATAAATGTAGAGAAAAGGTGAGATAACCTGAAATTGAGAGATTGAGAGAATGGGGATCTAGCTGCTGACACAGAAGCACTTAAAGAGTAGTGTATGGTATGGAAGCCAGGTTAAGACTGTATTTCAAACTATACATACAGGTTATACTGTACTGCATTTATGGTTTAACTTCAAATTTTAAGAAAGTATGTCACCAGGGAATAATCATTATGTTAAATGCTGCTAATAGTTGTATTTGATGTATTTGAGAATTGACAGTTCATTTAGCAACATGGAAATCATGGTGATCCTAACAAGAACAGTAAAAATCTGCCCAAAAAGATCAAGAAAGATTACAAAGACATGAAAGGTTAACAAGAATAGTCTATTAAGTATTTTATTTCAAAGGGGATGAGAAATGAAATAACAGCTGAAATCAAAGGAAGTTTTTTGGTTTAATTTGGGAATGTGTTTATATGCTGATGGAATGGTCCCGAAAAGAAAGTAAGTTGTGCTGTGCTAAGTGGCATGCACATTAGGGTCTACATATACATTAGGATCCATATAATGTGAATCCTTGGTTCTTTTTAGAACCATAAGTTTCCTGGATCTATCACCTATATCATTAATTCATCTATCATTTAGTGAGCACGCATTTTAAGCAGCATTAGGAGATTGGTTAAGAAATTCAGCCTCTGTTCTTGAGTTTACAGTCAAACTAAACAGTAAACGTAATGAAATAAAAGCATGTGCAACATTAACATTTTCGAATTATTGACAGTTCTTTCTAAAAATCTCCATGTCTCAGCTATTTGCACCTAGTAAGTGTGCTCAAGGATTTGGTTACAATGCCTGATACTGAGGGGGAAGTCCCAGATACTTTGAATCCCAATCTAAGAAGAGATGAACTGAGTATTTATAAACCTTGGTGAGGAGAAGAATTTGGGACAAGAAAACCCCAAGGATTAGCAGGAATAATAATTTTAATGTTACCAGCTTCTTCTACACATTTCCCCTATGCTGAACTCCATGTATCACCAGCTTTCTATTTGAAGTGGCAGAGTGAAATAATTTTAAGTTTGTAAAACAGGGGAAAGACATTTATTAGGCATGTTGTTGCTGTTATTTGCCATCGAGTCAGACCCGACTCATGCCAACCCCTCCTTGGGTTTCTGAGGCAGTATCACTACGGAAGTAGATTTGCCCAAACTCTCCTTCCAAGGAGTGGCTGGTGGGTTTGAACCGCTAGTCTTCTGGTTAACAGTCAAGTGCCTTAGGCACTATGCTACCAGAGCTTCCTTATTAGGCACAGGATAGGTATTTTTTTTTTATGTTTCTAACTGTACACACTGAGGTGAGGGCAGGGAGTAAAGTCACTTGCAATGTGGGGTTTTTTAAAGCCAGAGTGATACAAAATCATCACATCTGTACAGCCTATCTATACAGTAAATAATTGCTGTGCCTAGAAACCCTAATCATGGAATGTAGTGCCTTGTTGAGCAAGATTTGATTGAGTCCAGATTTGTCCATACCATTTCTTGTCTGCAATTAAAAAGTTTTACTGCTTTTCAGCGTTTTCCCAGAAGAGTGAACAGCTTCCACAACTTCGGGACACTGTGGAAGAGCTTCTTGCGTGGAGAGTTCTGAGGTAATAAAGTACAAGAAGATAAAAGTTGGTTTCCTGATGCTGTTCTTTCCAGCATATTTTCAGCACAAAGAACAATAACGCACCCACAAGTTTCATCGGTGGAAAAAGATTATATTCGTGTAAGAGGAGTTAATCTTTTTGTTTCTTACTTCATCTCCGCCTTACAGCTATATATCGGACAACCCAGTGTTTTTCCTACCAAGTGGCAGCACAGGAGTCTGGTGGTATAGTGGTTAAGGCATTTGGTTGTTAACCCAAAGGTTAGCGTTTTGAACCCATCAACCTCTCATTGGGAGACCGATGAGGCAGTCTGTTTCCATAAAGATTTACAGCTTTGAAAACTCTATGGGGCAGTTCTACTCTGTCCTACAGAGTCACATGAGTCGGATGAGTCAGTGGCAGTGGGTAACTGGCAGCACTTAGTTCTCACAGTCTCAACACAAAAAAGTTGTTCAGTCTTATGCATTTTTGCTCAAAATACACACTAATTTCCTAATAGAGCCTGGTCTCTCATTTTATCTAAGCATGTTCAAGGGTATTTAAAACGTCATCCCTGCATTTTGTACCTCAAAAAGGGTTTGCTTTTCTCCAGCCTTAGCTCCCGGAACCGGCGACTCAAGGACAGCCGTAACGCAATCACGTGACAAATGGGAAGGCAGCTAAAGCGCCTTCTGCTTTCAGTAGTCAGGAACACCAGCGTTTTTGGTTCCTTAACGCTTGCGCAAAGGCAAGAAAAGGTAGTTCCGGTTCCGGTGTGACTGTCACTGTTCCCGGTGTTCAGTTGTCGCGGTTGGTGGGCAGTAACAGAGCCAAGATGCTGCGAAATCTTTTGGTGAGGAGTTTTCCGATTGCATTCGTGACAGGAGGTTAGAAAAGTGGGCTAAGGCGTCCAGGGGCCACAACAGAAAAGCCTCTCCTGAAAGTGGGTAGAAGGCATCTTCTGAAGTCACCTTGGGTCGCCGCGTCCTTTTCACCTGACCTTGTTTTCCCTTCCATCCATCCTTTGGCCACGCCAGCTGGGTGGATACAGGGATTGCAGAGGCTGAGAAAATGCCCGTAGGATTGTGGGTTAGACTAGTGTTGGCCTCTTTGTCCCCATCACTTGATAGATCATTGCTAAGGTTAGTAGGTTTGATCCGAGTAGAACCAAGTTCCAGGTGGGGAATTTCTGACACCTGAAAGTATCAGGAAGAGCTCTGGTGGCGCAGTGCCTAAGGCATTTGATGCTAACCAGAAGGCTGGCGGTTCAAACCCACCAACCACTCTTCGGAAGGACGGTTGGGCAATCTACTTCCGTAGTGATACTGCCTGGGAAACCCAAGAAGGGGGTCGCTGTGAGTCGAATCCGACTCCACGGCAGCGGATTTGGTTTTTTTGGTTTAGGAAGTATCAGGCAGAAAGATGCTTGCTTCCATGTTGCCAAGTTTCAGGGGTTCTGATCTATGTGAGTATCAGAGGGTGGTTTAAAAACCAGTTCAGTTTTGAAATGAACATAAGTTATGACTGAAAGGCTGTTGCTTCCGTGACGTGGAAAGCATTCTACTGTGCTTTCACCCCTATATTGACTTTGAGTATGTGAAATAGTTTTCCAAAATTTCGAATAACAAAATCAACAGTAATCGTTTTCTTTCGTAATTATTCAATAATATTTGATTTGGCATCCAAATATATTACTTCTTGTAGAACATGGAATACATATCTGTTTCTCTATTTAGTTCGAGTAGATGTATAATGCAGTATCTTTTTAAAAAAGGTTTATACAGTATTAAAGACTTTAGGAAAAATGTAATGAGGGAGTATTTTAATTAAATACGAATCGTGCTGTGTGTTTGGACTCAGATAATAGATTGTTTTAATATTTGGTAGGATATTAAAAGATTCATATGTAGTGTATTTTGGTTAACCATTTTTCATGTCTGTACTCCTCATCTGGGAGCTCTGGTGATACAGTGCCTAAGGCACTTGACTGCTAACCAGAAGGCTGGCGGTTCAAACCCACCGGCCACTCCTTGGAAGGAAAGTTGGGCAATCTACTCCCGTAGTGATACTGCCTCAGAAACCCAAGGAGGGGTCGCTGTTAGTCGGGTCCGACTCCACAACAGTGAATTTGGTTTTACTCTTCATCTGTCATGTTTTCTCAAGGATAATAAAATGCTGCTAGTTCAATTAAAGGTGATTTTTTTTTTTTTCTGGTCAGAATCTGCATTAATTGCTTCTTGGATATGGTCTTTGGAGATTGTACAATGTAATATGAAGAGCAGTGAATGGTTTACAAATTGGAAAACCTAGATTCTGGTCCATGACTACCTGACAAATCAGATATGCACCAAGTCTGAAATTCCCTGTACTATAATATGAAAGATTGAAAGTGGCTAGTTTTGCAATTTCTTCAGTCCCTGCATTTATTTAGTATATATACGTATTTTCCATTTCAGGCTGTTCGTCAAGTTGCCCAGAGGACCATAAGTACTACTGCACGCAGACAGTTTGAAAATAAAGTCCCAGAGAAACAAAAGCTATTTCAGGTACTGAAATATTTTATAGGAAATTGTTATTCATAGTATGCAGATTATCAAAAAGTGAAGAAAGGAAGTAAATCTAGAGAGGTTTGCTTGTTACTGATCCTGTTGCACTAGCAAAAGAATAATGAGAAACTATTGACAGCTAACTGGGCATTTGCTTTACCCAAGATAATTTTGGGAAAGCAGAAAGAGAAACGAGGGAACAGAGTATTGGCCAAGGACACTGCCTTTGGAGAAGTTACTTTGAGTTGAGATTCAGGAGTGGACAAATAGATGATAGAATAAAGAGGCCATTTAATTTGATATGAATGGATTAGCCTTTTGATACTTAACTCTTTTGGGAAATGAATACACATCTATTAATGTTTTTATGTTTTCACCTAGGAGGATAATGGAATTCCAGTGCATCTGAAAGGTGGGGCAGCTGATGCCCTCCTGTACAGAGCTACCATGGTTCTTACAGTTGGCGGTAAGACACTTGAAATATTTGCAGGTTTATAGAAAAGTAATAGTAATAACTGAACAATTCCATTGCTCTTACTGTGCCATTATTTTAACCTGGCAGCCTGTCTTTAGAATCAGAAAGCTTACTGCCTTTCATATAAAGATTTAAGAAAGGGATTAATGCATATTATATAAAACCACACTCACTACCATGGAGTCGGATCTGACTTATAACGAGTCCTCCTTGGGTTTCCGAGGCGGTATCACTATGGAAGTAGATTGCCCAACCTTCCTTCTGAGGAGTGGCTGGTGGGTTTGAACTGCCAGCCTTCTGGTTAGCAGTCACATGCTTTAGGCACTACGCTACCAGAGCTCCCGCATATTATATAGGAGTATCTTAAAGTCTCTTTGGAAAAAATATACCAATGAGTTTTGGTGATTATCATCTGACAGAAGTTACTTTCTGAGTGTGCTTCTAGTAGCCCCAGAGACTATTTTTTTCAGCCAAGCACATCAAGTCTAGTACTAGACAACTAATATCAAGTCTACTTCATATCTTAGAGCAGAGGCTTTTAAACCTTTGGACTGTGATCCATAATCAAAACTCATTTTATATCAAACCTCTGTATATATGTATTTATGCCTGAAACAAAACTCATACAAAACAATACTTAACTGTATGTACAGGGGTTTGATATTTTCTATTTCATTTCTTAGAAAAAGAAAGTGAATTACAAGCTGCAAAATTGATTTCATGACCTGCTACTGAGTTGCAACTTACACTTGAAAGATCCAGTGTCATCCATTGGCATTGGTTTTATTTTATCTTTGTGTGAAGCCATTTTAAGCCTTTAATTTGAGCTAGAACTTGTACTGGGGAGTAAGTCCTTAGGTTCTCATAGTTTATATTTTTACCAAGTGACAAATAGCACTTACTATTCAGATAACATAACTTGGTGGTATGATATAGTGTAGCTTGGTGGATACTCTAAATTGGTCTGAGAAGACCTCTGAGGAAGTGACGTTTCTGTTGAGATTTGAATGACCAGGAGGAGATCAGGCCAGGGCAGAGTGATTGCCCCTGGAGTACGGAGCTTACCAGGAAGTCAGAGATGCAGGCAGAGGCCAGATAATGAAGGGCTTTATAAGCAAGAGTTAAAGCAGATAGATGGATTTCATTCTAAGTGCCATGGGAGGGGAGTAATATAAACTGATCTGTGCTTTAAATTAGTATACTACGGTAATGTGCTGAAAAAAGATAATTGATATACTTTGTCAGCATTTGCTTTATGTCAGTGATTCTCACATTGGTTTAGACTATAAAGTACCTAGGATAATTTGCAGAACTTTGTTAATAGTCATATGAGAAGAAAAGTTTCTCAAGTTTGACAATGACAATATAAAATCACTTCATATTCATGTAGTCAATTAAATGGCTGACGAGTTGCCAAACGAAGCAGACTGCTCCTTAATGTTTTTTATTTGTCTTTTAGTTATTTGTTACTTGCTGTTATTTGACATGACAGCAGGTACCAGTGGCAAGAAAAGTATGTTTTTGTGGATTGGGTGGGTACATTGTTCAGTATTAGCACGGGAGAATCAAAAATAAGGGAACTAGGAGCAGGGTTAGGAATTTGCCCTTTGGGGATGAAGGCAAGCAATATTGAGTGTGTTCATCATATCGGTAGGATTGCCACATAATAGATTTATATAACCTTTGCATGAAATCCATGATGTATATTCATTTTAAAGATGAAGAGCTTATGTTAATTATCCAAGATAACATTTTTAAGTGAAAAAGCTGGAAGTTGAACCCTTATTGCACGGTTCCCCTGTTCATTCCAAGGTGCCTTCTATGGTTTTAATTGAATACAGTTAAAGTAGAAGGGACTTTTATGGATCAAGACAGATAGTGACATTTCAGCTTTCTTAATGAAATAAAATCCTACTTTTTTTTTTTTTTTTCGGCCAGTGTGACTATTTCGTAGACATTCTGGTAATTAGTTTTTTTTTTTTTTAATTGTTTTTAATTTTTTTTTTTAATTGTGATTTGGGTGAACATTTACAGAACAAATTCACTTTCCATACAACAGTTCACATATACTTTGTCTCATGACATTGACCACAGTTTACCACAATGCATCAGCTCCCCTCCCGCTTCGTCCCCATAGTTACCTCTTCCCAGTGTCCATCCCTCTGTACTCTCCTGCCCCCTAAGCTGTCTCCCTGTGCATAAACAGCCCTTCTCCCATGATTGTTATCTCCAAGGAGTGTATCTACTTGAGGTAAATGTTCAACTCATATGCCTGTATTTTGTTTGGCTGGAAACCACAGTTGTGGGTTCAATTCCAGACCTGAAGGGCAACTAGGGGCCATAGTCTCAAGTGGCTCCACCAGGCTCTATTGGACCAGCAAACCTGGTCCCCCCCCCCCTTTTTTTCTCCCTCCAAACGACTTTGAGTTTTATTCCACATTGTTCTCCCTCTCTATCAAGGATCTCCTACATAGATCCCCTTCCAAGTGGATGACAGTGGTAGCCAGGCACCATCTAGTTCTGGTCTCATAGTCATATAGGCTGCAGATCAGATGGTGTACCAGTCGCTAGGACTAATTGTTTCCATGAATTTTGGTTTTCTTCATTCTTCTTTGCTCTGAACGAGGAGAGACCCATTGTTGCATCCAGATGGCAGCTTGCTAGCTTTTAAGATCCCAGTCGCTACTCGCCAAAGTAGGAGGTGGAACAATGTTTTATATAGTATGTTATGCCAATTGAGCTTGATATCCCCTGCGACCATGGTCCCAAGCCTGCAGGTTCAACTACTCGGTCCCTCTGGGTAGCTGGCTGTGACCAAGCCATGACCACAACCTTGCCCCTGGTCAGCTCTACTATACACCTGGGAATTCTGATCATTCACATAAACTTATAGGACCATTGTCTGCCAACCCTATACATGTTCTTGGATATACTCCCCATTTCATAGACATACCTAATCATTCAGCCTGTCTACCCATCTATCCACCCATATACCCATGTTTGCCTTCACTGACAACGTAGTACTGTATGTGCAAATGGGTTCATCTTTGTTGTCTGTACCTCCTATGTACCTCTCTATGTCTTTCTCTTCCTCAGTGCTGCCATATTGGTCACTCTCATTTAGTACATTGCCCTTCTCTTCAGCCAAATCAATACTTTTCTCTATCTATCTAACAGCTTCCTTTCCCTCCCCTCCCACCCCTGATAACTGAAAAGAAAATTTCCTTCTATAGATAAACCTTTCCTTAACTTTTACAATAATGAGCTAATACAATATTTGTCCTTTTGTGATTGACTTATTTCACTCAGCATATTATCCTTCAAGTTCATCCATGTTATATGGTGTTTTGCAGATTCTACATTATTCTTTAGCGTTGCATAGTATTTCATTGTGTGTATGTCTGGCAATTAGTTTTAAAAATAAAATTCTAGTTATTATCTATTCTTTCATTAAATTTTTATTATTTTAAGATTATTACACTGATAATATACTTTAGGGAAGGTTTGCATTTTTTTTTAAACCTCTTTTTATCTTTTGACTCATTCTTAGCATTTCTTAGGTTAGTATGATCATAAGTTGACAAATACATTATTGTGCCATAGCTAACACTGTTTTTAGAAGTAAACTATATTAGACCTAGATAAAATGTGTTTTTATGTGTATTTTAAATGTTGCCAGTACCTTTCAAAATACTTCTTGTATTCCCAAAAAAGTGGTCTTAATGCCAGACTTGCCTTTATTTTTTAACTTCTGGATTATTAGTACATTTAAATTTTGAATTTCTCACAAGTTTTGTTTTTATTTTTCAGGAACAGCGTATGCCTTGTATCAGCTGGCCATGGCTTCATTTCCCAAAAAGCAGGATTGACTTCAGTTTATCATTCCAGCAGTTGGTTCAGTGTAATTCAGTGCTTTGTGGACCAATAATCTGATAAATAACTGCTCTTCTTTGGGGATCAATATTTATTGACTTGTACTAACTGCTACCAATAAAGCAGTCTTTACCATGCTTACTCTTATTTTACCACTTTTCATATACATTTCACCAATAATTTTAGTTTTTGGTCAGCCTTATAAATTTCAGGTAAGGAGTGAAAAAAAAGCTTATATAAAGTACCATTATTTTGATGTTATTTTAGTGAAATTTTATTTTTAGCACCTCAGAATTGCACAGTGGGTTGACTTTAGCTTCATTTGAGTTTGATACTTGATATACTTTATTTTATTTCCCCTTTGAGGATGTAGTTTATATCTGGGATATGCTAGAACCTGGGGCTAGGGGATGGGGGGTGGGGAATTGGCTCGTGGGGTCTAAGTTTAATATTTTTTTCTCTTATCCATGTGAGATTATGAATAAATAGTGGATGTGTTCCAGAGATTAGAATTAGGCTTTAAGGAGAAGAGTGGCTGTAAAGTAATTTATTATTTGCTCCTCTATCACAATTAGAATAGGCTTCTGTTTTGTTAATCCATAACAAACAGGCATTCCTTAAAATACTTAGTTCCTTTTTAAAGTTTATAAACTACTAGTCCAACTTTAGTGTTTCCTGTACAAGATATATACTTGTGACACAGGATGATTGGAGTACTGTTTACCAGATTTAGGGAAATCTGTGACTGAAGATTTTATAAACTTAAATTTCTATATAAAATTGAACAAGTATTATAGTTGGAGAGATTGTGTCAAGTGTGAAATAACCATTTCCTATTCAAACCCACCTGCCACTCCTTGGAAGGAAGGTTGGGCAATCTACTTCCATAGTGATACTGCCTCAGAAACCCAAGGAGGAGTCGCTATGAGTTGGGTCCAACTCAGTGGCACATAACAACAACAACAACAACAACAACAACATTAAAACACAGGCTTCTGGTAAAAATCCATCTCAAAAAGTAACCAGTGAAAGATGTCTAAGATACAGAGGCTCTTGATGGCCATATTGGCTAACCTGCCATTAAGTGCAGCAATCTGCCCACCTTCTGACAGAATCTTACTAATATTAGCAGAAAATAATGCTTTTGAAGGGCGTGGGAGAAACAGTATTAGACATTGGTAAATATTGAGAAAGTTCCTAAGTTCGGGATTTAGTCCAATTTGGGACTTCAGAGCTAAAAAGCAGCCACTGACAATACTTTGATACAAGCTATATCACCATTTTACAAAGATTTTAGTTGACTATTATGTTATTTGAAATGCTTTTATGAAATATAAAAGATAATTATTTTATAGTAAAAAAAAGGGTGAAATTGTTTTTGGCCTCAGTGAAACAGTTCATAAAATATTTCTAATAAGTTTTTTATGATAAAACGTTCGGACTATGTAGACATGGCAGGATTGAATAAAGTTAGATTGTGTTTAAGATACTTAAATTTTATTAAAAATTCACCTTTCCCCTAATACTCTGCAATGTAACCACATTTAGATCAAATGATCATGAACAGAGCTAGTCCAGCTGGTAAGGTGCTGTTCACTTGAACAGGTGCTGTTGTGTGGAAAGGAAACTCTGTCTAATTCAGGTAGTGACTTTTTTCCAGATGCTTTCCATTAAATTCTTAAATATTTACAGAGTTTTCAGATTGCAGTAAATATACTGCATGAGAAAAGATTAATACGAATGGAAAGCATTTCTTACGTCTTGAAAATTTTATAATGTTTGAGAATTTCGTTGGGGATACTTTTTATATTGAACCCTTTTGACTTTACAGTCCTATGACTTTTTGCTTTCAGTGAAAAGTCAGCGAATCTCCAGACTGGAGAATTATGAAGAAGTTTGCTGACCAGGCACTGTGTTTAGAAATCCTTTTGCACCACAGTGCCACTGCTTCTCAGAAAGCCCACTCTTCAGCAGCATTCCAGGAAATGGGAAGGGAAAAGAGAAAACGGTTTCTTCCCTTCTACTAAAAGACTCAGGCAACTTAAAACCTTAGTGCTTTCTTTCTTAACATGTCCAAATTTCAATACTTTCTGTGATTTGAACACTTGTTTAGAGTGCTTGCTTCGTATTAAACTTCTTTGTCTATTTAAAAAAAAAAAAAGATGTTGGAAAATAGAAGGACTGAAAATGCCCACCAATCCAATCTTTGTTAGCTTTATCACATGCTGTTCAAGAATACCTGTATTACTAAATAGAAGAAGTTCCATGATGATGTTACTCTATTGGTATAAATACCTGATGAGATGTAGTTAGTCATATCCTCCAAAGTACATTTGTGGTGTAGTTATTATAGAAATTACTGTTAAGTTAAATTTACAGATGAAACAAACTAAAGCTCAGAGAGGGTATGCAGGTTTATCCCAAGCTACCAAAATGAATGGCAACAGATTTCATATCCAGTTTTATCTGATTCAAAAAGAGTCCAGTATATATCTTGCGGGTTTCATCGAAAATTGATTGGATTTTCAGTGCATTGTTAGTGTTCAAATAGAAATATCCTGGGGACTTCCGTGTCTCATACAGATTTCTTGAATGATTAGTTCTGTCTCCAGTTTCATTGTTGAATTTCACATTGATATCTGTAATTGCCACTTACCTACCCAGTTAGCCTCATTTCCCCATTCTTCCGTTATGTATTTGAAATACAAACTCCTTATACCTCTCAGCACTGACCATATTGCTTTGCTTCCTCTGGGGCATGGTTATTCATTCTTTATGTTTCAGAGCAGTTTGTTCTGGCAATCCATATTTTCGGTATTTAACACCACCACAATTCAGAAGGGTCAACTCTTCTTCTGTCTTCTTTATTCTTTGTTCAGCTTTCACATGCATATGGGGGATTGAAAATACCATAGCTTGGGTTAGGTGAACCTTCGTCTTCAAAGTGGTATCTTTGCTCTTCAGCACTTTAAAGAGGTCTTTTGCAGCAGATTTTCCCAGTGCAATTTGACATCTGATTTCTTGACTCTACTTCCATGGATGTTGATTGTGGATCCAAGTAAAATGAAATCCCTGACAACTTCTCTCCATTTATCATGCTGCTGCTTATTGGTCCATTTGTAAGGATTTTCATTTTCTTTGTGTTGAGTTGTAATCAATACTGAAGACTCTGGTCTTTGATCTTCATCAGTATGTGCTTCAAGTCATATTCACTTTCAGCAAACAAGATAGTGTTTGCATATCACAGGTTGTTGATGATGCGTCTTCCTCCAGTCCTGATGCCACGTTCTCTGTATAGTCCAGCTCCTCAGAATATTTGCTCACCATACAGATTGAATAAGTATGATGAAAGGATACAATCCTGATGCACTACCTTCCTAATTTTAAACCATGCAACATCCCCCCTTATTCTTTTTGGACGACAGCCTCTTGGGCTGTGTACAAGTTCCTCATGAGCACAAGGAAGTATTCTGGAATTCCCATTCTTCTCAATGTTATCCACACTTTGTTATGATCCACACAGTCGAATGCTTTTGCATAGTCAATAAAACAAGTGAACATCTTTCTGGTATTTGCTTTCAGCAAAGATCCATCTGACAGCAATATTCCTATTCCACATCCTCTCCTAAATCCAGCTTGCATTTCTGGAAGTTCCCTGTCAATATACTGCTGCAACCGTTTTTGAATTTAGTAAAATTTTACTTGTGTGTGCTATTAATTATATTGTTTGATAATTTCCCCACTCTGTTGGATCACCTTTGGAATGGCTGCAAATATGGATCACTTCCTGTCAGTTGGCCAGGTAGCTGCCTTCCAAATTTCTCGGCATAGATTAATATTGCCTGCAGCATGGCATCCGTTTGTTGAAACATCTCAGTGGGTATTCCATCAATTCCTGGAGCCATGCTTTTCGCCAATTCCTTCAGTGCAGCTTTGGCTTCTTTCAGTACCATTGGTTCTTAATCATATGCTGCCTCCTAGATGTTCTAGTTGAACATCAACCAATTCTTTTTTTGTACAGTGATTATATTCCTTCCATCTTCTTTTGATGCTTCCTGCATCATTCAATATTTTGTCCATAGAATCCTTCAGTATAGCAACTAGAAGCTTGAATTTTTTCTTTGGTTCTTTCAGCTTGAGAAATGCTGAATGTGTTCTTCCCTTTTGATTTTCTAACTCCAGATCTTTGCACATTTCATTGTAATAATTGACTGTCTTCTCAAGCTGCTCTTTGAAATCTTCTGTTCAGCTCTTTTATTTTGTGATTTCTTCCATTTGCTTTAGCTACTCTATATTCTAGAATAAGTTTCAGTGCCTTTTCTGACATCCATTTTGGTTTTTCCTTCCATTCCTATCTTTTTAACGACATTTTGCTTCCTTTATGTATGATGTTCTTGATGTCATCCCACAATTTGTCTGGTTTTCAGTCATTAATGTTCAATCAGTCCTTCAGATGGTCTCTAAATTCAGGTGGGATATAATTAAGGTCATATTTTGGCTCTCATGGACTTGTTTTAATTTTCTTCAGCTTCAACTTGAATTTGCATATGAGCAATTGATGGTCCCACAAGCAGCTCCTGGCCTTGTTTTGGCTGGAGATACTGAGCTGCTCCATTGCCTCTTTCCACAGATGTAGATTTGATTCCTGTGTACTCCATCTGGTGAGGTGCACATGTATAGCTGCTGTTTATGTTGTTGAAAAAAGGTATTTGCAATGAATAAGTCTTTGGTCTTGCAAAATTCTGTCATGCAATCTCTGGCATCATTTCTATCACCAATCCCATATTTTGCAACTACCAGTGATTCTTCTTTGTTTCCAACTTCTTCATTCCAATCACTAGTAATAATACATCTTGATTGCATGTTTGGTCAATTTCATCCTGCAGAAGTTGGTAAAAATTTTCAATTTCCTCATCTTTGGCTCTGGTTGTTGGTGCATAAATTTGAATAATAGTAGTATTAACTGATCTTTGTAGGCATATGAGTATTATCCTGTCACTGACAGCATTGTACTTCAGGATGGATCTTGAAACATTCTTTGTGGCATGAATGTGACACCATTCCTCTTCAATTTGTCATTCCTGGCATAGTGGATCATATGACTCTGTGATTCACAATAGCTGGTACTAGTCCATTTCAGCTCACTAATGCCTAGGATATTGATCTTTATGTGTTCCATTTCATTTTTGACAACTTCCAATTTTCCTGGTTTCATACTTTGTACATTCCATGCTCCGATTATTAATGGATGTCTGCAGCTGTTTCTTCTCATTTTGAGTCATGCCCCATCAGGAGATGAAGGTCCCAAGAGCTTTACTCCATTCCAAGTCATTAAGGTCGACTCTGCTTTGAGGAGTCTGCTTTTCCCCGGTTGTATTTTGAGTGCCTTCCAACCTGAGGGGCTCATCTTTTGGCACTATATCAGACAGTGTTTCAGGGCTATTCACAAAGTTTTCCAGAAATGTATCAGACAATATTTCACTGCTATTCATAAGGATTTTACTGGCCCATTCTTTGAGAAATGGTTGGCCTTCTTCCCAGTCTGTCTGTCTGGAAGCTCTGCTGAAACCTGTCCACCAGGGGTGACCCTGCTGGTATTTGAAATACCAGTGGCATAGCCTCCAGCCTCACAGCAGCACGCAAACCACCACAATATGATAAACTGAGGAGTGGTGGATAGTGTTAAATACACTGGAGGATAAAAAACAACCTAAATGTTTATGATTAGAATGCTCAGAAACTAGAGAACTGTGTACTGAAATGGTAAATTCATAATATACATGAAGTCTGCTAGAGGAAGGGGTACTCGTTAAATTTTGCAGTCATAGTGCTACAATATTAAATAGAATGATAGATGCTTTGGATTAGAGTATTGGTTTCCAGTTATAACTATGCCATTAATATAATAAAAGATGGGATGTTTCTTGAATTCTGAGCTATGTCCGTGCTTTACTGATCTCTTGTAGCAGGCTGTCATCTTCTCTCTGGGGAGTTTCTAAAAATACTGTCTGGCATTGTTCTGATGGTTAAAAGCTGATGTCCCTGTTTGGCCTTGTTACATCTGTTTCCAGGCCATTTTGTATGGTCGTTAATGTTCGGGTTCTCTTCCCAGTGCTTTTTCTTTAAATAGTATCTTTGGGAAATCAGTATGTGATGAATCATCTTTTAATGTTTTGGTCACAAAAACACATTTTTAGATTTGGTCAGCTTTCCTCCTTAATCCTATCTTAATGATGATCATAATGATTTTTAATGTTTCTCTCCACTTTAGTTGGAACATAGAAGGAATAGAGTAGGAATCTCTGCCATGATGAGGAGCTAAGAGTTTCTTTTTTCATTCCCTCTGTTCATATTTATCAATAAAAATCTGGACAAAGAACAGTGAGCAGAATTCCTTTAAAAGGTGACAAGACAGAATGTAAACCAAAATGATAAATTTCTTAAAGAAGTAATTTTGAATAACATTTGTTAAAATATGGTTGGTTTCCAAATCAAGCTTTCTAAATGGTAGAAATGGCTTTCAAATTATAAATGATTATTTAAGGTGTAGGTTCTCTAGTGCTGCTATAACAAAAATACCACAAGTAGTTGGCTTAATAAACAGGAATTTATTCTCTTACAGTTTAGGAGGCTAGAAGTCCATATTTAGAGTGCAAGCTCTAGGGACTGGGGGAAGGCCCCTTGGGCTTCAGCTCTGCCTCTTCATTGTAGGCCCAGTGGAGCAAGCTTGAGGCTTCTGACTCAGGCAGCTGCAGACTGCTGAGGCTGATGAACCCAAGGTCAGCAAGTAAAATGGCACAATAACAAAATCATGAGTAGCACAGCAGACCACTGGTTCAAGTCCAGGGGCTGGAGATGAAGACTTGGCCAAACACAGGATGCAAAATGTGCCAAATGCCAAAGCTTTCTCTCCAAGCTTCTATTTATATACTAGAAGCAAGCCACACCTCAAAGGCAATAGCTTAGGTGCACATAGCAGGTTCTACCATGGAGGTGATTACAGTCTCATCATGGGAAGTAACTACATATAGCTGCCCAGCCACTCATAACCATGGCCCAGCCAAGTTGACACACAACCTTAACTACTACATGAAGCATGCAAAGAAAGGGAAAATGGACATCAGTGGAACATTAAGTACTGTACTTACATTTTATTGTTATTTAGTAAATTTAATAATAAACTTAATTTGAACTTCATCATTCTTTAAACAAACATTGAGACGTCTACCATGAACCAGTCAAGGTTTTAAGCCCTGAGGTATACATCCATGAATAAGTCCCTGCCCTCAGGAAGTTACATTCTGAACTATGCTTGCTCAGCAAGGCCCTGAAGCAGCAATTCTGCAGGCTAGGGTCTTACACAGTTCCTAGTGAAAATGGTTGTGCCTGCTTTGGAATCTTAGTAATACCTCTGTTCAAACCAACCAACCAGTAACTGTCTAGTCAATTCTGACTCATGGTGACCCATATGTTGCAGAGTAGAAGTGTACTGCATAGAGTTTTCACGGCTGTTTTGCAAGTAGATCACCAGGATTTTTTGCTGAGGGCCCTCTAGCATTGAACTGTTTGAATCACCAGAGACTCTTTTGCACCTCTGTTATTGTCAGGGATAATAGAATCAATTCCAACTCATGGACACCCCATGCTGTTGTTGCTGTTGTGTGCCGTCAAGTCAATTTCAACTCATAACGATCCTATAGGACAGAGTAGAACTGCCCCATAGGATTTGCTATGCTGTAATCTTTACAGAGAAGGAGCTCTGGTGGTAGTGCGTAAGACATTTGGTTGCTAACCACAAAGGTCAGCAGTTCAAACTCACCAGTTGCTCTCTGGCAAAGATTTACAGCTTTGGAAATGGGAGTCGCTGTCAGTCATAATCAACTTGTTGGCAGTGGGTTTGGTTTTTGTTTTGGGGAATCTTTATGGGAGCAGATCCCCAAGTATTTTCTCCCACAGGGCAGCTAGCTGATGGGTTCAAACTGTCAGTCTTTCTGTTAGCAGCCAAGTGCTTAACCATTGTGCCACCAGAGCTCTTTGATTCCATGTTGTAATTTGCCATCGAGTTGAATCTGACTCATAGCGACCCCTCCTTGGGTTTCCGAGGCAGTATCACTACGGAAGTAGATTGCCCCATCTTCCTTCCAAGGAGTGGCTGGTGGGTTTGATTCCATGTTAGGATCTTTCAAATAAACTACTCATTTGCTTGAGAAAAGGAACAACCATTTTTGGGTACATACCTCAACACATTGTTAAAGAGCAAACTACACTTTTGATTAATTGATAGAGCAAAAGTATTCAGAGACTCTACTTCCTGTGTTGACCCTTCACATGATTGATTCTACAGCCTCAGCTTTGTCCTCCCTTGTCACTTGGCCTATTTCTGGGTCTTCCTGCCTAAAGGAGTAACCAAATCATCACTTATTACAAAACAGAAAACTGAACTTCTTTTCGCATGACAAGTTTTGACTTTGGGTACAGGTATCAAAATTTCAAAGTTCTTAAAAATATAACAACTCACTGCTGTCAAGTTGATGGACTCATAGCAACCCCTCCTTGGGTTTCTGAGGCTACCCGTATGTCTACGAAACTAGAGTGTCCAATCTTCCTTCCAAGGAGTGGCCTTCTGGTTAGCAGTCAAATGCCTTAGGCATTAATCAGAATTCAAACTTACATGATTGTGCATTTTCCTCTTCCCTCAGCAGTCTGTACAAGGAAGCTGCTCCAAACAGCACCCTGGAAACAGGTGTTGGCCTTTTCTTAAAGGCAATAGCAGACCTATTTTTCCCATCTCTATCTTCTTTTTCAGGGACTGCTTCCTTTTCCCAGCGTGTCATGTAATGAAAGGCTAGGCCTCACAGACCATGATACTTTCATAGTAGGGCACAGTTTTCCAGAGGGAAAACAATTATTTTTAAGCAAAATAAAGGCTGATCTTCAAATAATTTAACTTGCAACAAATGTCTACAAATCAATTCAGAATCGGTAGCAATTTGTTGATACTATGTTTCTAGTCCACTTTCAGTAGGCAGAAAGGGAGGGACAGGCAAGGAACCACACGGCCACTAGGGGGCAGTATTGGATAAAGAGGAAAAACAAAACTTCACATTGATGGTATTAACATGAAACGAAATATTTCAGTAAACCTAAATTTAAAACATCAGATAGAATTTTGCCAGTCAGAAGTTATCTTCTTCTCTCAACTGTAGCATTGCTTCTTACACTTAGATACATCCTCCATTAAATCATGAGATCCCACGACATGTTTTTGAAGATTATAGAAAATCTCCCCATCTCAGTCACAGAATTAGACAGAAACTCAATTTTGCAATGAAAAAATACAGAATAAGTATAGATTTTATTTGTATTTTAAGGTAATGGGTATGTATATATTCTCAGTTCTATTTTATCTTAGCTGGGATCGCTATGAGTCGGAAACGACTCGACAGCACTTAACAACAACAATAACATTTTATCTGAGCAAGGCTAGTTGCAAACCTAGTGCTTTATATTTTCAAATGTACTTGCAAAAATAACTTCCCAAAGTTTCTCTCAATATTCCTGCTTATGGAACAGAAAGCAAATCAAATAAACAAAATAACTGAGGCTAAATCAAAGATATTTGGTGCTTGAACAGTTTATCTCCACTTAGACTCAATGTCTTTGACTTGTTCATATGCTTCGTTTGAACCATAGTTATAAAGGCTGGCTAATCCCAAGTTCATGGGTCAAATGTCAAGCTGGAGGCTTTTCCTGTTTCACACAGCTTCTGGGTCTGACAAAATCAGCAGGCTGTTGGCTTCAGCAGGTTACAAATCCCTATTGGCAGGTAAAATGGCAGATCGTTGGTTCACAGCCTGGAAGGCAACATTCCCAAGATTGGCAATCAGGATGTCAAGTCACTGGTTCAGCTCCAAGAGCCAGAGATGAGCTGGATGTAGGACCAAGATCCAGCAGAAAGCCTGAGAATTTTCCCAGAACATTCACACACATATATATATTGGAAGCAGGCCACACCCCTGAGGAAACTCCTTTTTAACTGACTGGCTGCTCATAACATACCTCATCAAGGAGGTCACTATGTTATATCAGCTCTCATCACGGGAATGACTACATCACAACTGCTAAAACCACTGAGAATAATGGTCCAGCCAAGTAGGCACACAACCTTAACTATCAAAAAGAACAACCTCTAAGTGATGTGTGGTGGTATTAAAACATGCCCACCAATTTTTTCACAGTCCTTTCATCAAGCAGTGGAATTTATGTTTCCTCCCCTTGATCTTGGGCAGCTGTGTGACTTATAGGTTTGGTTAGAAAAGGCCATGTGGCTTCTGACAGTTTATCTTGGAGCATTTAGCTGCCATGTAAAAAGTCTATCTAGCCTGAGTTTGCCATGTGGAGAGATACCAGAGAGAAAGAAAGAATGAGAGATGCCTAAGAAGCCACAGCTGTTCTAGCCTTTAGTTGTTTGGGTCTTTCCAGCTCAGATTTCAGGTAGATGACTGTGGTAGTTATGTTTGTATGTCAACTTGGCTGGGCCTGGTTGAGTGTCTGGGCAGCTGGTGGTAGTTATTCCCCATGATGAGACTGGCAATCAATTCTATGGTGGGATCTACTACAAGCAGCTGAGTAGCTGCCTTTGGGATGTGGTCCGCTTCCTGTATATAAGGAGAAGCCTTGGGAATGGTCTCTAGCCTATGGTACACTTGGACCCTGCATGTAGTTATGTCGTTGTTTAGCAGTCTGCCATCCTCTGCTGATCTTAGGACTTACAGTGGACTTTAATGGCCTGCCATGTGGTTTGGTAACATCGGGACTGTGCCTTTTTACTTGTCAACCCTGGGCTTGGCACCCTTAGCAGCCAGCAGCTGTCTGAGTGAAGAAACACCTTTAGCTCCACTGGGCTGGAAGCAGGAGGCAGAGCTGAACCTCAAGGTTGAGGGGCTTTCACCCAGCCCCTAGAGCCTGATACATTGAACTTGGACTTAAAGCCTCCAAATTGTAAGAATAAACTGTTTGTTAAGGCCACCCTATTTGTGATGTATTCCTGTCAGAGTGGCACCAGGTAATCAGAACAACGACCACAACTCCAGCCACCACTAGACAGAAACTACGTAGAGACTCCATGTGAGAACTGTCTATATGGATCCTTTCCGCCCCAGATCAGTGACCAAAATAAACAAAACTCCTGATTTTTATTGCTTCAAGCCATGGTTGGGGTGATAGTAGGAGTAAGTAACTGGAACAAGGCACTGAAATACACACAGAATACATTAGAGGGAGGATGCTGATGAACTCAGATTTTTTACTGAGAATCCTGGTACAATGTAAACTAACTTCATTCTTGGTGAAGTGGCAGTGCCCTTATGATGGGCTTAGTTTAAAAATATGTCTATCTCTGCTGCTTATTTGTTTAAAAAGCAATTAAATGAATCTCATTTCCGCTTACCAGGGACAGCTTGGGGGGGGGTCAGGACCATGAGATGGAAGGAGGAGTCTCTGAGCAAAATGTTTCTCCTGATAGACAGGTGAGGATCCAGATTTCCCTTCCAACTCTGGGTGTGTTTATGTAAGTTTGTGTGAGGGGGTGATGCCTGGCAGACACCTTGCAACCACAGGACAGGAAATGAATGCTTGACATGGCAGGGGGAAGGGGACGGGTAGAGATGGAAAACCTTTACTTCTGACTTCATTTGCTATTGAATTGACCAAACTGGAACTGCCAGTCACTGGGCTACTTGTTGGATAATAAATGTCCTTATTGTTTAAACCCCTGCTAGCAGGATTTACTATTATTTGCAGCCAAAACCATAACTGATATATTTGACATTATGTTGCTTCCAAGGAATGAGTGATTATTCCCTTCAATTTTAAATCCTTCAGTGTACCTTCCAAGAGATTGTTAGATTCTAAAATGCACCTGAAGAAAGAAACTGAAACCAAACCCACTGCCATTGTGTCAATTCTGACTGCGATGCTTTAGGACAAGTAGAACTGTCTCAGAGGGTTTTCAAGGCTGTACATCTTTACAGAAGCAGATTGCCTCATCTTTCTCCCACCCAGTGGCTAGTGGATTTGAACAAATGACCTTTTGGTTAGCAGTCTAGTGCTTTAACCACTATGCCACCAGAGCTCCTTGCTGAGAAAAGAAGTAGCATTTAATAAAGATCCATATTTGTGCCCATTCCAAAGAAAGGCAATCCCACAGAATGTGGAAATTATAGAACAATATCCTTAATATCGCACGCAAGTAAGATCTTACTGAAGATAATTCAGAAACGTTTGCAGCAGTATATTGACAGAGAACTTCCAGAGGTTC
>NW_006921967.1:565842-567175 GCF_000298275.1 Orycteropus afer afer | reverse complement strand
GTATAGCAGGGATTGTGGGGCTGGTGCGGGATTGGGCAGTGTTTCGTTCTGCTGTGCATGGGGTCGCTATGAGTCGAAAACGACTTGACGGCACTTAACAACAACAACAACAATTTAATAAAAGCTGGAGCTCTTTTGCTGTTTATTCCCTTTACAGGACACCAGTCTTGCTTCAGCAAATAGAGGTAACTTTGTAGACAAATAAATCTGTTTTGCCCCTTCTCTTTCTGCTAATATTATTGTGCAGAAAATAAGCTGGGTTACGCAAGCAAAGTAGGAAATGCCATGTCAGATAAGTACTTTAAGGATTCTGTAATCAAAAACTATGAGAGATTGAAACAAAGTCCTTTCATGGCTGATTTTAACATTCTAGGTTGCCCAGCTAAATGAGAATTGACCAATGGTGATATAAGTCACAGCCTTTATTAAAAAGATCATTTAATTTCAACCTTCATAAATAAAATGGTGAAAAACTGTAACTTAAGAGACATTTCCAAGTAAGTTAAAATATGATGTTATATCCAGTCAACTTCTTTTGAATGTGTATATGATTTTTATTAATAGGAAATCAATTTCATTCCACCTACACTGAATAAATATTTAAAGAATATGATTTGAAAGTGCTATTAACTTACTACCCAGTAGCCATCAAGTTGATTCTGATTCATGGTGATCCTATGTCTGTCGGAGTAGAACTGTGCTCCGTAAGGATTCTAATGGCTGATATTTTCAAAGCAGATTGCCAGGACTTTTTTTCTGAAATGTCTCTGGGTAGACTCAAACTTCAACATTTCCATTAGCAGCCAAACATGCTAACCGTTTGCACTATCCAAGGATTTCATTCACTTACTAGGCTACCAAGATTGACCATGTTGTTGTTGTTGTTAAGTGCCACTGAGTGGTCTCTGACTCACAGCAACCCTATGCACAGCAGAAGGAAACACTGTCCCGTCCTGAGCCAACTCCACGATTCTTGCTATACTTGAGCCCATCGTCGCCACCACCGTGTCAGTCCACCTTGTTGTGGGCCTTCCCCTCTTTCATCGACCCTCCACCTTACCAAGCATGACGCCCTTCTCCAGGGAATGGTCTTTTCTGACAACATGACCGAAGTAGGTGAGACAAAGTCTGGCCATTCTCACCTGCATGGAGCATTCTGGCTGCACTTCCTCCAGGACAGACCTGCTAGTTCTCTTAGCAGTCCATGGTACTTTCAGCATTCTTCGCCAGCACCACAGCTCAAAAGCATCAACTAACTCTTCTTCGGTCTTCCTTATTCATTGTCCAGCTCTCACATGCATATGAGGCAATCGAAAATACCATGGCTTGTGTC
>NW_006921967.1:546946-564165 GCF_000298275.1 Orycteropus afer afer | reverse complement strand
CCTCTTGCCCAAATGTAGTCAATCTGATTCCTGTGTACTCCGTCTGGCGAAGTCCATGTGTATAGCCGCTGTTTGTGTTGTTGATAAAAGGTATTTGCAATGAATAAGTCATTGGTCTTCCAAAATTCTATCATGTGATCTCCAGCATTATTTCTGTCACTTAGGCCAAATTTTCCAACTACCAGTGATTCTTCTTTGTTTCCAACTTTTGCATTCCAATCACCAGTGATAAACAACACATCTTGATTGCATGTTAAGTCAATTTCAGGCTGCAGAAGTTAATAAAAATCTTCAATTTCCTCATCTTTTGCTTTGGTGGTTGGTGCATAAATTGGAATAATAGTAGTATTAACTGGTCTTCTTTGTAGGCATATGGATATTATCCTATCATTGACAACATTTTACTTCAGGACAGATCTTGAAACATCTTTTGTGATGATGAATGCCACACCATTCCTCTTCAATTTGTTATTCCTGGCATAGTAGATCATATGGTTGTCTAATTCAAAATGCCCCAAACCAGTTATTTTCAGCTCAATGCCTAGGATATCAATCTTGATGTATTTGATTTCATTTTTGACAACTTAATTTTCCTAGATTCATGCTTCGTACATTCCATGTTCCGATTATTAATGAATGTTTGCAGCTGTTTATCCTCAATTTGAGTTGTGTCACGTCAGCACATGGAGGCCCTGAAAGACTTACTTTATCCATATCATTAACATTGATTCTACTCTAATGAGGCAGCTCTTTTCCAGTCACATTTTGAGTGCCTTCCAACCTTAGGGGCTAGTTTTCCTGCACTGTGTCCAACAATGTTTTCAAGCTATTTATAAAGTTGCCCAGTGATGTATCAGACAGTGTTTCTCTGGTATTCATAAGGTTTTGTCTGGCCAATTTTTGAGAAGTGAATGGCCTCCTCCTTCTTCCTAGTCTGTCTTAGTCTGTGAGCTGCAATGAAAGCCTCAAGCAACGTACAAGCCTCACAGAATGAGAAACTGAAAGACAAGTTTGTCTCCCTTAGCTGTTGGAAACCTCTGCACTCTCCTCTTACCTAATTCCTACCTGAAACCTGCCAGTCTGTGGTCCCTGGCCACTCCTGATCCCTCCCTTTCCTGGCTCTAGGGGACCATAGGAAAGAATAAGGAAGTGGGAAAAAGTGGAGACACAGAGAGAGAAGGTTTTTTCATGGATGGAGATCTTAGAGCTGTTTCTTATACTAGTGAGGTCATTGTGAGGGCAAGTAATGGCATAAAATTTGAGTCATTGATTTTTAGACTGTTGATAACTGTGAGACAAAGATGTTAGAAACGTTGTTAACACTTTACATTTATTTGTGTATAGGGGAACACTTGAAAGATTTTATTTTTCCATCAGAGTTTACCAAAAAGTAAGTAGACTGTTAATTAAAAATTATAATCCAAGACCTGTTGGACTGATTCATTTTTGGATAGAGGCAAATTCATTCTTTTTCTATATTAATCTATGCAATTTGTCTTTTGCCCTCATTCTAAATTCAGTTCCCTAGCAGTTGATCCCAAAATAAATAGCAATTCTGTTTTCCATTTAATTTCCTAAAAAAAAACCTAATGGAAATATCCTTACTAGTATTCATTTGTTATTATGTTGAAGTTATTGGAAATACATAGTCATTTCTCTTTTTCCCCTGAATTTTTTTGTTACTATGGAAATTACCCAGGATGCTTTCTAATAAAATATAAATAATGGACTAACAGTCTTATCTGGGTTTTCTCAGGTCAGTCTTGCAAAATTAGCCATCAGGAAATACCTTATCTGCTAAAATAAAATTATAATACACAAGATGACATTTCTTAAGCTACTTCACAGAAAAAGATACACCATAAGCTGATTTCTTTTTGCCAAGTTTTTGTTGATATTCTTGGAAATAAAAGTCTGAATTTATAAAAGAAAGTCCAGTCTTTTTGATATATTGATAGCAGATTTGGGAAAGTCAAACGATGGCTACTAGATAAAAAACTGGAAAAATTAACTGTATTTTGTTTTGTTACCAAGTATATAGCTAATTTATTAGAAAATTTTCCCTGATTATAATAAGTCAATAATACATTAATGGTTAATAATTAGAAAATAAACATATAAAGTAGCTCTTTTCATTTGGGAATATCATATACATGAGCACAAACTTTAACCTTTGCAAAGGAAGGCAAGAATTTGCACAAAAAGTTTCAGTTTTTGAAGGTAGAATGAACTAAGCATGTTTAACAAGCAACCTGTCACAAAAGCAGTAAAGGAGGTCTAAAGAGATGGAAGTTAGTGGAATAAAGTTTATTTTTAAAAAATGCACAAATCTGTGCAAAGACTCTCTCATTTGTAAATATTTTAATAAACTCACCTTTGTATAGCAATATTCTACCAAAATTATCTCCTTATTTTTAACTAGATTACCAAAACTTCAAATGAACATCTCTGTGTGTGTTATGTATAGAGGATTAGACTTGATGTAGAATCTTATTCACTGCAAAGGAAATGATTTTCTCCTCTACAGCTGTAAGATGCTGTGCCTTCATGTTTGTTGCTGTTATGTGTTGTGGAATTGATTTCAATTTATAGTGAATGTCCTCATGCGACAGAGTAGAACTGCCGCATAGGGTTTTCTAGATTGTAATCTCTATAGGAGCAGATCACCAGGTCTTTCTGCAGTGGAGCTGCTGGGTCAGTTTGCATCACCAACCTTTCAGTTAGCAGCCAAGCTCTTAATAGTTTTGCCACCAGGGATCCTTATGCCTTTGTTACAGATAATGTTGTTGTTGTTGTTAGGTGCCGTTGAGCCATTTCTGTCTCATAGTGACCCTATGCACAGCAGGATGAAACACTGCCCAGTCCTGTGCCAGCTCCACCATCCTTGCTGTACTTGAGCCCATCACCGCAGCCACTGTGTCAGTCTATCTCATTGAGGGCCTTCCCCTCCATCCTCGACTGTTCGTCCACTTTACCAAGTGTGACATCCTTCTCCAGAGAATGGTCCCTTCTGGCAACATGACCAAAGTAGGTGAGACGAAGTCTGGCCATTCTCGCCTCCAAGGAGTGTTCCGGCTGCACCTCCTCTAGGACAGATTTGTTAAATCTTTTAGCAGTCCGTGGTACTTTCAGCATTCTTCACCAGCACCACAACTCAAAAGCATCAACTTTTCTTCAGTCTTCCTTATTCATTGTCCAGCTCTCACATGCATGTAAGGCAACTAAAAATACCAGGGCTTGTGTTAGGCACATCTTAGTCCTTAGGGAGATATCTTTGCTCTTCAGCACTTGAAAGAGGTCTTTTGCAGCCAATTTGCCCAGTGCTATACATTGTCTAGGGAGCTCTGGTAGCATAGTGGCTAAGGCACTTGACTGCTCACCAGAAGGCTGGCGGTTCAAACCCACCAGGCACTCCTCGGAAGGAAGGTTGGGCAATCCTACTTCCGTAGTGATACTGCCTCGGAAACCCAAGGAGGGGTCGCTATGAGTCAGGGCTGACTCGACGGCACATAACAACAACAACAACATACATTGTCTAGGAGCTCTGATAGCATAGTGCCTAAGGCACTTGACTGCTCACCAGAAGGCTGGCGGTTCAAACCCACCAGGCACTCCTCGGAAGGAAGGTTGGGCAATCCTACTTCCGTAGTGATACTGCCTCGGAAACCCAAGGAGGGGTCGCTATGAGTCGGGGCCGACTCGACGGCAAACAACAACAACAACAAAATACATTGTCTGGTGTCCTGATTGCTGCTTCCATTGGTGTCGATTATAGAACCAAGTAATGTGAAGTCTTTGACAACTTCAATCTTTTCTCCATTTATTGTGAGGATTTTTTTTTTCTTTATATTGAGATGTAATCCATACTGCGGATTGTATTCTTCAATCTTCATCAGTAAGTGCTTTAAGTCATCCTCACTTTCAGCAAGCAAAGTTATGTTGTCAGCATATTGCAGATTGTTAATCATCTTCCTCTAATCCTGATGCCACATTCTTCTTCATATAGTCCAGCTTCCCAGATTATTTGCTCAGCATATAGATTAAATAAGTATGGTGAAATCTAGCACTTGCTACATGCCAACCACTGTCCTTAGTGCTTTATAAAGTCATCTGTGAGGCTGTTTTATATGGAACAAAAAATAAGTAACTCTGAACCAGGGAAAAATTTTGACAATTTAACTGCTCTAACTTATATTTTAGGGAATCAGTAGGTGGCACAGATGGTTAAGGGCTCCACTGCTAGCCAAAAGGTTGGAGGTTGAAATCTACCCAAAGGCACTGGTGATCAGGCTGGTGATCAACTTCTGAAAGGTCACAGCCTTGAAAACCCAATGAAGTAGTTCTCCCCTGCACATTTGGGGTCTTCATGAGTTGGTACCAACTAGACAGCAACTAACAGCAACAGTTTATATTTTAACTAGAAAATGCAGTCCTCTGTGCATATATCTGTAAGGACACGGCTGCTAACCAAAAAAGTCAGCTGTTGGAACCCACTAGCCGCTCTTGGAAGAAAGGTGTGGCAGTCTGCTTCTGTAAAGATTTTCAGCCTTGAAAACCCTATGGGACAGTTCTCTTTGTCCTACTTATAGGGTTGCTAAGGAATAGTGCCTAAGGCACTTACTTGACTGCTAACCAGAAGGCTGACGGTTCAAACCTACCAGCCACTCCTCAGAAGGAAGGTTGGGCAATCTACTTCCATAGTGATAATGCCTCAGAAACCCAAGGAGGGGTCTCTATGAGTCGGGGCCGACTCCACAGCAAATAACAACAACAACAAGAGTCTGTATGGACTTGACAGCAACAAGTTTGGTTGGCTTGGTGCATACCTCTATGCACATCACCTATCACTTGATGTTATGTTGCTCTTCTCTCCTCTCCACCGGACTGTAAGCTCCTTAAAATGATAGATCAGGTGTTTCATCTCTGCATTGCTAGACCCCAGCAAAGTTCCTGTCTCAGAGCAAGTATGTAATCTGTTCTTTTACCTTCCTCCCTTTTTTGTTAAACATTTTTTTTTTCTCCAGATCTGAGATTCAGAAAATCCCAAACCGTTTTTCCTTTTAAACTGAGGATCATTGAAGGTTAATTAACATATAATAAAATCAGGCCCTTATAGTTCAATGGGTTTTAGTGTAGTGCCTAAGGCATTTGACTGCTAACCAGAAGGCTGGTGGTTCAAACTCACCAGCCACTCTTGAGAAGGAAGGTTGGGCAATCTACTTCCGTAGTGATACCACCTCGGAAAACCAAGGAGGGGTTGCTATGAGTTGAATCGACTTGACGGCAGTGAGTTTTTATTTTTTGGTTATTGTCCTGTTACCACTACCATAATTATGAACATTTCTGTCACTCCCAAAAGTTCCATTGTGTTCCTCGGCAGTCCATCCCCTCCCCTCCCCCAGCCCTTGGAAACTGCTGATTTGATTTCTGTCGGTGTAGTTTTGTCGGTTTTAGAATGTCATGTAAGTGGGATCATACAGTGTGTATGTAGTCTTTTATGTCTGAGTTTCTTCAGTTAGCATAATGATTTTGAGATTCATTCATGTTGCCTGTTGCTGTTATTAAGTACTGTCTAGTTGGCTCTAACGCATAGCAACCCTGTGCACAACAGAAGGAAACACTGCCTGGTCCTGCACCAGCCTCACAATCCTGCTATACCTGAGTCCATCGTTGCAGCCACTGTGTACATCTCGCTGAGGTGTATTGACCTTTTTTGCCCATCCTCTACTTGCCAAGCATGATGTCATTCTCTAGGGACTGGTTCATCCTGACAACATGACCAAAGCAGGTGAGATGAAGTATGGCCATTCTCGCTTCCAAGGAGAATTATGGCTGCACTTCTTCCAAGACAGATTCATTCTTTTTTTCAGGCAGTCCATCGTATTTTCAATATTCTCTGCCGACACCAAAATTCAAATACATCAATTCTTCTTTGGTCTTCCTTATTGCGGTGTAGTGAATTACATGGTATGGCCTTTCTAGCCATAAGTCTTTGTAAACTCCATGGTGAAGTTTGCTGTGCACAACTGAGGAGCTCCTGATTGTAAATGTTATCCACCTGGGTTATTTCTGTTGGGTGTGGTACTGGAGCAATGTTCTGGGAGGTTTGTGCTCTCTCTCAAGTGCTTAGTATTCGGATGTTATGATTGGCTAGTTTGGGCAATCTGCCAAGCTCAAAAGGAGGCCTCCTAGAGGCAGAGCTCTTTCTCTGACTACTGGGTAAGAAGGACGTAGTGCTGAGAAGGAACACGCTCCTGAGAGACACGCGCTGCTGGGAAAGAGACGCAAGAGACACACATTGCTGAGAGAGACACCAAGGGACATGCACTGCTGGGAGAGAGACTGTGAGAGACTATTGGGTGAGAGATGGCAGGCGGAGAGAGACTGAGCATTTTTCCTGAACTTGAATTGTAGCCTGGCGCTTCCCTAATAAACCCTATAATCTGTGACTTCTGTGTGGCCACTGTAGTGAATTATCGAACCCAGGAGAGAGGTGGTGGGTGCTTTGGGAGGAACGGTTGGTGAAAGGTCTGGAGGGAGGCAGCATGTCTGGCCTCGCAGGAATAGGCTTTGGGCTACTGATGGTGCTCCTGTCTTCCTCTTGTGGGGCTAAAGGAGGTCAGGAGATGTGGCCTCCTTGCCCCTTTAGCACTTATTCATTGTTAAGCTTTCACATGCATATGAGGTGTTTAAAAAATACCATGGCATGGGGCAGATGTACCTTAGTTTTCAAATTGATATCTTTCCTCTCTAAAGCTTTAAAGAAGTCTTTTGCATCAGATTTTCCCAGTGTAATATGCCATCTGATTTCTTGACTGCTGCTTTCATGAGTGTTGATTGTAGATCCAAGTAAACTGAAATCCTTAACAACTTCAATCTTTTCTCCTTTTGTCATGATGTTGCTTATTGGTCCAGTTGTGAGGTTTTTTATTTTCCTTATGTTGAGATGTAATCCATACTGAAGGCTATAATCTTTGATCTTCATCAATAAATGCTTCAAGTCTTTGTCATTTTCAGCAAGCAAGGTTGTGACATCTGTATATATCAGGTTGTTAATGAGTCTTCCTCCAATCCTAATTCCATATTCTTCTTCATATAGTCCAGTTTCTCAGATTATTTGCTCTGCATACAGGTTTAATAAGTATGGTGAAATGATACAATCCTGACACATACCTTTCTTGATTTTAAACCATGCAGTATCTTCTTGCTCTGTCCAAATAACTGCTTCTTTGTCTATGTACGGGTTCGTCATGAGCACAATTAAGTGTTCTGGAATTCCCATTCTTCTCAGTGTTATCCATAATTTGTTATGATCCACACAGTTGAATGCCTTTGCACAGTCAATAAAAACACAGGTAAACATCTTTCTGGTATTCTTTGCTTTCAGCCAAGGTCCCTGTGACATCAGTAATAATATCCCTTGTTCCACATCCTCTTCTGAATCTGATTTGAATTTTTGGCAGTTTCTTGTCAATATATTACTGCAACATTTTTTTTTTTTAATTATTTGCAGCAAAAATTTACTAGTATGTAATAGAAATGATATGGTTTGATAATTTCCACATTCTGTTGGGTCATCTTTCTTTGGAATGGGCACAAATATGGATCTTTTCCACTCAGTTGACCAGGTAGCTTTCTTCCAAATTTCTTGTCATGAATAAGTGAATGCCTCCAGTGCTGTATCTATTTCTTGAAACATCTCAGTGGGTATTCTGTTAATTCCTGAAGATTTTTTTTCTTTATTCTTTTCTTTTTGCCAATTCCTTCAGTGCAGGTTGGACATCTCCCTTCAACATCATCGGTTCTTTATCATATCTTAACTCCTAAAATGGTTGAACATTGATCGATTCTTTTTGCTACAATGATTCTGTATTCCTTCCATCTTCTTTTGATGCTTCCTGAATCATTTATTTTTCTGCTCATAGAATTCTTCAATATTGCAACTCAAGGCTTGAAGTTTTTCTTCAATTCTTTCAGTTTAAGAAATCCTGACCGTGTTCTTCCCTTTTGTTTTTTTTTTAACTTTGGGTCTTTGTACACTTCATTATAATACTTAATTCTGTCTTCCTGACCTGCCCTTTGAAATATGTTCAGCTCTTTTATTTCATCATTTCTTCTATTTGCTTTAACTATCTCCATTCAAGAGCAAGTTTCAGAGTCTCTTTTGACGTCCATGTTGTTTTTTTCTTCTTTTTCTGATTTTTAATGACCTTTTGCTTTCTTCATGTATGATGTTCTTGGTGTCATCCCAAAACTCATCTAGTCTTTGGTCATTAGTGTTCAATGTACAAATCTATTCTTCAGATCATCTCTAAATTCATGTGGGATAATCTCAAGTCTGTACTTTGGCTCTTGTGGACTTGTTTAAATTCTTTTCAGCTTCAACTTGAACTTGCATATGAACAATTGATGGTCTGTTCCATGGTCAGCCCCTGGCCTTGTTCTGGTTGATGATATTGAGCTTCTCCATCACCTCTTTCCACAGATGTAGTAGATTTGATTCCTGTGTATTCCATCTGGCGAGGTCCACATGTATAGTCACATTTATGTTATTGCTGTGATGCTGGAAGCTATGCCAACAGTATTTCAAATACCAGCAAGGTCAACTATGGTGGACAAGTTTCAGTGGAACCTCCGGACAAAGACAGAATAGGAAGACGGATGTGGTATTCACTTCTGGAAACATGGTCACTGGAAACCATGTTGCTTATATCAGTAGTTTATTCCTTATTCATGGCTAAGTAGTATCCATTGTATGCATGTTCTAAATTTGCTCATCCAGTTGATAGACATAATAGTTTCTACTGTTTGGCCATTATAGGTAATGCTACTATAAGCATTCACATACAGATATTCATATGGAGATGTATTTTCATTTCTCTTAGATAAATATATGTTGTTTGTTGTTGTTAGGTGCCATCTTTGTGAATAGATAAATATATAGGATTGGGATTTCTGGGTTGTATTGTGTATGTTTAGCTTTGTAGTAAAATATTAAACTTTTCTAGAAATACTTTGTTAGAATTCAGTTTGGGGAAAGATTAACACAGTGAATTGGTTATCTGATCTTTTGACTCCATCAAGGTTTATTAGGACCATCCATTTTCCAGAGGCTGAGTGAAGAGTTGGAGATAGTTATTTAGAGTGTGAGAATGAGCCATTCAGGGTATGAGTCCTGGGAAACAGAGTAGATGGTCTGAGTAGTGAGCCAAAGATGGGAAGGGGAGAGCTCCATGCGAGAAAGAAGCACAACCAATGGTGAGCAGCCTGAAGGGCACTGAACAAGCTGCCAGTATTGGTCCTCTGCCAGTTTGGTAGTGGAAGATCTGGGTTTAAGAACCAGCTGTGTCACTCGCTAGTTATGTGGCTTTAAGCAAATCATGTAACCTCCTATTTATACATCAGTCATTTTTATCTGGGATGCTGAGGTTATATTAGCTTCATTTGCATCAAAAGTTTGCTGTGGGCATTACATTGAAAGGCACATTGTTAATTAAAATGTTAAGTGCAAAATGCATTTCATGAGTGTCTTCTTTTATATAATCATTTAAAAACATGCTTCCGCCTTTAAACCTCTTCTACTTAACTTTTTTGACTTTTATTCTATACCTGTCATAGCAATAGCTTTCCCCTTTCAGATTCATGTAATCACTTCTCCTGCTCTTTGAAAACATCCTGCTAGGTTTAGAGGAGGTAATCTGTGGCACTTTCATGCATTTCTTTTTATCATGGTTTATCTCAGACCTTAAGGAGCGCTGGTGGTGTAGTGCCTAAGGCATTTGACTGCTACCTGGCAGGTTGGTGGTTCAAACCCACCAGTCACTTTGCTGAAGGAAGACTGGGCAATCAACTTCTGTAAACATTTACTACCTCAGAAACAGAAAGGGGGTCACTATGAGTTGGAATTGACTCGATGTCAGTGAGTTTGGTTTTTTTGGTTTTAGATCTCAGACCCAGAGCACAAAATGTGAGGTTTTAGATGTGACTGGAATGTGCCTTTAAGTTTCAGGTTATGTGATATGGCAAAGAATACACAAATTACATTCGAATGAACTTGACGTGGGATTAAAATTGACCTCAGATACTGGAATATCATAATTTTTGAGCAAGCATCAGTATCGTTCTCTGACTTTTCTATTTGTCTGTAAGATAAGCACAAGCATCTTATCATAAGAGTAGCTGTCATAGTCATTTATAAAACGCCTACATTTTCCTGGAAGCATATATTCCCTTTCTATTTATAAGTGCATTTGTTTTGCCTGCTTAGCTTTTCCAGAGTAATTTTTTTTTTTTTTGGTTTTAGATCTCAGACCCAGAGCACAAAATATGAGGTTAGCATAATATTTTCTTATAAAGAGGATGTCATGTAATCCTTTCAAAGCCCTTTGTGATAGGAAAGATGAGATGAAGTTTGTTACTACTTTTTTAATGGGGTAAATGACTCGCTAGGGAAAACACATGTCCACTCAGTGAGGTCATCAGTAATGATTCCATGGCCCCATTGTTCTCTGGGGACCTGCTGTCTCCCTCAGCTGTCTAGTTCACAGGATGGCTTTACTTTTAAGTAAAGCCGATCTCAAAATTATACTGAGAGTGAGGGCCAGGAATTAAAGAATTTCTAAAGATAATAAGGCAAAGGAGATTCCTCTGAGCGTAGCAGCTGGTTCTCCCAGAGTAAGTGGAATGAGTCAAAATGTCAGTGAAAGTTTTGTTCAATCAGGACTATGTGAAACCTTAGATACAGCTTGGGTTAGCTTGCTTTTGAGCTACCAAGTGCTCAGCACAGAAGTCCACAGAAGAGGACCAAAAACCATTTACTGAAGGAAGGAATCCGTGAAAGAAAAATCAATCATATTTATTGCATAAATACAAAGCATTTAATTTCTTAAAGGGAAATGGTTTCTAAGTGCTTTATATGGATTTAGTTACTTAGTATAGTTTGACCTAGCATTCAATATGCATCTAATGAAGAATTATCAATTTTTTTTTTTGCATTGGTACCACTACTATGCAAATTTTGTTGACATTCATTTGAATTCTGGTATGCATTTGAAATGAATACAGCTATATTCCTTTAAACATATTCTATAAGTCAGATTTTAATAATTTAGAATTAATTTTCCTTAACTATTCTGAATTAACATTTTATCTGTGCCCTCAAAAAACATTTTCAACTCTTTGCTTTTTACAGGATGGTACCATTGCATTGCTATCTATTAGTGGTATAATCTGCTGGTTGGGTTCTATTATATCTTCCAACATAATATAACTTCAGGTTTTTAGGTGGGCACATAGGTGACCAGAATAAACTACATTTCCAAGCCTCCTTTGCAGCTCCATGTAGCCGTGTGACTAACTTTGGGCCAGTGAGATATAGTCCTATCTGTCAAACAGTAGCTTGTGAGAACCTTCTTCAAAAGACAACAAAGATCACTGTTTGGTCCCTGTCCCCACCTTTTCTTGTCCTGTGGTTCTTCCTTCTGACAAACATGAATATGTTGTATCTTAAGCTGGAGCAGTCATCTTGGACTATTGGTATCTTTAAATAGAGGCTTCATATGTGAAGCAATAAGATAGAGTGTCTGAGGACTCCATGGAACAAAGCCACCAAATCATCTGTGGACTGCCTACCTCTCAACTTTCACAAATGTTTTAACCAATTGCCATTGAGTTGATTCCAATTCATGGTAACCTCATGTGTTAGAAGAGACCTGTGATGCTTGTGGTTCTCAATGGCTAACTTTTTTTTTTTTTTAATTTTATTTTGATTTGGGTGAAGATTTACAGAGTAAATTCACTTTTCATACAGCAGTTCACATATACTTTGTCTCATGTCATTGACCAAAATTTACAATGCAACAGTTCCCCTCCCACTTCCTCCCCATAGTTACCTCTTCCCAGTGTCCATCCCTCCATACTCTCCTGCGCCCTGAGCTGTCTCCCTGTGCATAAGCAGCTCTTCCTTCTCCCATGATTGTTCTCTCCAGGGCCTGTGTCTGCTTGAGGTAAATGTTTAACTCACTTGCCTGTACTTTGTTTGGCTGGAAACCACAGTTGTGGGTTCAATTCCAGACCTGAAGGGCAGCTAGGGGCCATAGTCTCAGTGGTTCCACCAGGCTCTATTGGACCAGCAAACCTGGTCCCTACCTTCTTTTTTTTTTTTTCCTCCAAATGATTTTGAGTTTTGTTCCACATTATTCTCCCTCTCTATCCAGGATCTCCTACATAGATCCCCTTCCAAGTGGATGACAGTGGTAGCCGGGCATGATCTAGTTCTTCTGGTCTCATAATTGTATAGGTTGCAGATCGGATGGTGTACCAGTCGCTAGGACTGATTGTTTCCATTCATTTGGTTTTCTTCTTTCTTCTTGACGAGGAGAGACCCATTATTGCATCTAGATGGCAGCTTGCTAGCTTTTAAGATCCCAGTCACTACTCGCCAAAGTAGGAGGTGGAACAATGTTTTGTATAGTATGTGTGATAGTTGAAGATGTGTCAACTTGGCTGTTATGCCAATTGAGCTTGATGTCCCCTGCGACTATGGTCCCACGTCAATGGCTAACTTTTAAGAAGTGTATTTCCAAGTCTTTTTTCCAAGACAGCTCTGGGTGGACTTGAACCTCCAAATTTTCATTTAGCAGCCAAGCATGTGCACTGTTTGCACCACCCAGCGCCTCCTTCTGAGAGTTTTAGGCCTCATTATATTTTCTGTTTCTAGCAGCTGAATCCCTCTGCTGAAGCAGTGGAGTGCCAATTGTGGACACTCTTGGGTGAAGAGTTGTTAAGGCACTGTTCTCATGGATGCTCAAAGGTAGACACAGGAAGAGTGCAGGTGTCGCCTGATGCAGGACTCAAGTCCTGGGTCCCATCCCTTCACCTGCACTCTCTGTACACATGGACGTTGTTCTGGTGCTGCTTTGGCCTCCTCAGCAAACAGACACTGCAGCAACCTCCTGCTCTTGCTCTCTCTGCAGCAGGAACCAATGGTGGCTTACTGGCGGCTTTGTCAGCTATACTGGCAGAGTTGGATGGACTAGGAGCATCTCCTCACCGACCTGCATATGCCACTGCCTATTTGTGGCAAGTTTTGTTTTGCTTTAATTTTAAAAGACTGCAGATTCAAATATGCTCAGAGAGGCAGCAAACTTATACTTCTCTATTCTAACCACACTCTTGAGACAGTGAGGCAATGATTCCTAACATGTTTTGCACAACTGACAACATGCCCAGGAATAAGGCACCCAGAAGAGTGAACAGAAGACCAACCAGGCAGCTGGCACTTGGCTTCTAATCCTGAAGTTTTTGATAGAGACATGACTTGGAACAAGCTGCTTAACTGCTCTGGTTCTCAGGTTTTGTAAATGTGGAAAGAGGGAGTAGATTACATGATTTCTAAGATCTTTTTAGTCCCATTACTCTGAAAAAATTTCTATTGCCATTAGATGAGGTCTACCATACCATACAATTTCATTTCTTTCTTTAAAAGTATGTAACTTATCTGTTGAGTATAGCTACAGTAAAAAAAAAAAAAAAAAAAAAAAATCAGTATTTTCATCAGAAGAAATAAAGCAAATTCTCCTCACTTTTGGGTATATATTCAAAGATAGCATTTGAGATTTGAGGTATCATTTGGTAAATGAAACTGTACCATATTTTTGTCTGATTTAAAACGTTAAAGACCACAACAACATTGAGCCGAATTCTCTCCTTCATACAGGCCAACAGGTGTAACGTGGAAGTGGGAGGCTTGGGAAGCAGGCAGGCCTGGGTTTGACTCTGTTTGCTCCACTTACAACCTCTGTAACCCGAAGCAATCGGCTCTCCCTCTCAGTTTGTTGACTTCCTCATAATAATTGTGCTAAAAACTGCTGGCTAAACTGAACTCAAATTTAAAACACCTCCTTGGACTATTGATTTTGGGACCAGCCCCTCCAGGAGGTCAGTTTACCTTATCTGCCAATTTTAGATGACTCATTTGAGCTTCCAGCATGACTTAGCACAGACCACAGGAATAGCAAAAAGGGTGTGGTTTAGGGCTCGGAAGAAAGGCCTGGTGATCTGCTTTTGAAAAACCAGCTTCTGGAAACCCTGTGGAGCACAATTCTACTCATGAGGTTGCCATGAGTGGAATGGCCTCCAAGGCAACTGGTTTGGTAATTTGTTTATTTGTTTTTGCTTAGACTAGCATGTGTCAATCTTCACTGTTTATCATAATTACCCAGGCAATTTAAAAAATACACAGAAGCCCACGTCTCATCTCTGGGGATAATTTAGTTCAAATGCAGTTGGGCTTCAGACATCACTCAGAAGTTTTTCAGTACCCGCTAGGTGTCTATTGTGTCGCCAGGGTATGTGGCCATGACCTTACATGTATCAGGGCCATCCCAGGGCATGTGCAGCCTTGCAGTGGGTCAGGGGAGAAGTAATATTGGCGAGACAAGCACAAAGCCAACATAATGGCAGTATCGTGAAAGGCTTTGTTTGTTTGCTGAGACCCACACCCACGTAAAAATCCAAATAATCCAAATAAACATCAGGCGTTGCTAGAAAATATAAAGTCACACACTTCAATTTTATTTTTATAGGAACTAAGAAAAATGATAGGGGCACAAGCTTCATTTCAAAAACTATTACTAAAAATATAAACATGAGACTCACTGCTTGGTTCTCTCACAATACCTAACATGGCCTTAAGGTTTCCTAACATCAGAGATCAGAATCTTTTACTGTGAGGGCAGTTTGTAGATTTTCTCCAAAGCTACTGCCACCAGGTAAAAACCACAAGGAAAGAAGTCATTCAGTGACTTTTTTTTTTTTACAATTAGACCGTATATGAGAGTTTGAAATGATCTCAATTTAAATAATGAGTGAGCCCTTTATGTACTTTCAGCTTGGTGAGTTGAGCACTTGGGCAGCAGAGAGACAGGGGGAGGATGGAGAAATTGTTTAAGCATTTCCCAGATGCTTTTTGCATCACATGTAGTGTTATGTATTCAGCTGTCTGTGAGCAAGCTTGACAGAGAGGGCCAAGGAACAACAAAACCATCGTTTTCCTTTGAATAACTAACTGTGCTTGCCACACAGAGTGCAAATGTGTCTCTTTAGTAGTTTTTCATGGTTTACAAAATCCTGAAAAAGAGAAAAGAATATAACAATTTTTAGAAAAATAAAACCTCCATATTTGAATTTGGAATACTATTCTGTAATTTTTTTTCTTGTAATACAGTAGGAAGTTGCTAATATACTTTACTGGGAAATAAAAAATCCAAGGATTTTGGTCATGTATAGCCATTTTATCATGCCCCCCTAACACTAGCTCTCCTTTCCAAGTTCCTAATTTTCCCTATGACATCACCAATCTTTCAGTCAGCTGGTTTTTCTTGGTCATCTTAATACCTTTTTTAAATCCTCACCTCTTATATTAGTTTTCTAGGACTGTGACAACAAAATATTACAAGGTGACTGGTATGTAGGTGCTCACAAACACTCTCATTTTCCACCAGCCTGAGAGTGTATCTGTGTCCACCTATTGCTACAGGGTCTGACTAGAAAATTGGACCTTATGTTATTTTGCTATTATAAAATAAACAGAGTTTTATTGACTCACAGTTTTGGAGGTTGGAAGTCCCAAAATGTATCAGCTAGGCCATGCTCCCTCCAAAGTCTCTAGGAGGGGATTCTTTCTGGTCTTTCCCAGCTTCTGGTAGCTCCAGGAATTCTTTGGCTTGTAGATGCATGTTTGCATGACCATCCTTCCTCTGACCGTCTCTCTGAGTTATCTTCTTTTCTAAAGACACCACTCAGATTGTATTAGGACCTATCCTACTCCAGTATGATCTCTTGTTAACTGAAAACATCTTCTAAGACCTTATTTCCATTTTTCAAGATTTCTTCAGCTTTCAATTACACATTGTGAATAGTTAATGTTATGTGTCCTCTTGGCTAGGCCATGGTTCTCACTGGTTTGGCAGATAGTATGTAATCATCCTCCATTTTGTGATTTGATGTGAGCATTCAATCAGTTGAAAGGGGCATGTTATCAACAGGTCTTCTGTTTCTTAGAGGGAGGGGCTGTTTTTAACCATTCTTAATTCCTAATAGACTTTGGGATAAGAGTAACAGAATGTTTTGGTTAGTGCTGTGCTACTCTAACAGAAAATATTCTACAAATGGGATGGCTCTAACAAATAGGAGTTTGTTCTCACAATTTGGAGGCTTCAAGTCTGAGATCAAAGTGCCAGGCTTTAGGGGCTGGGTGAAAGCCCCTCAAATGCAGGCTGTGGCTCTGCCTCCTGCTCCTAGCCCACTGAAGCTGGAGGCTTTTCTTTACTCAGCTGCTGGCTGCTGAGGCTCACAAGCCCAAGGGTGACAAGTTATAAGGCACAGTCCCAATATTACCAAACCACATGACAGACCATTAATTCAAGTCCATTAAAAGTCCCAAGATTGACAGAGCATGGCAGGCCGCTGAACAATGACTTGGCTACATGTAGAGTTCAAGTGTGCCATAAACTACAGAACATTTCCAAGCTACTTTTTATATATGGGAAGCAGACTGCAGACCACATCCCTAAAGCAGCTACTCAGCTGCTTGTGGTAGATCCCACCATGGAGTTGATTGCCAGTCTCATCATGGGAAATAACTACCACCAGCTTCCCAGACACTTAATCAGGCCCAGCCAAGTTGACACACAACCTTAACTACCACACAGCATTTGTGGAATGAATGCTGAGGATAAAAATGATTAGAGAGGAGTCTGAGCTGACCATGGTCAGCCTTTTCCTCTTCTCCACTAGAAGGCATATTCCACTTCAGACTAAGAGCAAGCCAAAGCCTGGGATATAGTCTGCTTTGTAGCTGAATGATAGTAAGTGTATAAAAATGCACTGGCAAGTACAGCCTTGGTCTGATTAAATATCCTTTTGTATAGGAACTCCAATTGAGAGTAATGATATCTCTTTTTACATCAATTACAATGATATCATCCTTACTCTATTTCAGTATATTAAGCAGTGACTTTGAAAACCTAGAGCAAGTCTTGAAAAACAAGTTTCTATGGTTTTTCACATATTCTCCCAGCCTGAAAGGGTATGTGAATTCCACGTACTGGTCGCTGACACACTGAGCTGTGGCCTGAGTATAAATCTGGACCTTGTTGTTGTTTGCCGTCGAGTCGGCCCCGACTCATAGCGACCCCTCCTTGGGTTTCCGAGGCAGT
>NW_006921967.1:540988-546846 GCF_000298275.1 Orycteropus afer afer | reverse complement strand
CTTCCTTCCGAGGAGTGGCTGGTGGGTTTGAACCGCCAGCCTTCTGGCTAGCAGTCAAGTGCTTTAGCCACTATGCTACCAGAGCTCCTAATCTGGACCTTATGCTACTTTAATTGTTAAAAAATAAACCAATTCCAAGCCTCTGTGGCATAAGGATAACTTGAACAGTATTGAATCTTTTGGAGATGAAGAAGAAATTGGCAAAAGGCCATTTCCTTAACTCTTATGTGAATTAATTTCCTTTTCATCATTTACACTTAGCACAAGGAGGTTAAAGCTAATTGAATTGTCAATTTTCAGCTGTACTTGATTTTCATTACATCTAAATGGTTCGTTCTAAGTTATTGTATGTGAAGTTAATGCTTTTTAAAGCTTGTTAGTTTTTCATTCAAGCACAACTTTTTTCTTCTTTTTTTAAAACTTTCTATTGTGATTTGGCTGGTGGTTCAAACCCACCAGCAATCCTCAGAAGAAGACTGGGCAATCTACTTCCATAGAGATACCGCCTTGGAAGCCCAAGGAGGGGCTGCTATGAGTTGGGATCGACTCAATGGCAGTGAGTTTTTTTTTTTTTTTTTTGGTTTATTGTGATTTGGATGGAATTTTACAAAGCAGATTTGTTTTACTTTCAACAGTTCATAACATTTTGTTTTGTGACACTGGGTACATTTCCCTTGGTACATCTCACCTCCCATGTCCTCCCTGTGGTTACCCTTTCCTTGTGTCTGTGTTGCCTACACATGCCTGCCTCCCTACATTTCTTCCTCTGCAAATGCTGCCCTTCTAATCTCCCATGTTGATTGTACTAAGGAGTGAATCTCCTTGTCTGTTGTTTGGCTAAGAGTTAAGCCAGGGGAGTGAGTTCAATTCTAGGCCCAAGGGTAACTGGGACCATAGAACTGGGGATTTCACCAGTCTCTATCAGACTAGAAAGCCTGGCCTTTTTTTTTAAGATTTTGAATTTTGTTCCACATTTTTCTCCCACTCTATAGTGGGTCTCCAATTTTGATCCTTTTCTGAGCGGATGGCATCAGTAGCCAGGCACCATCTAGTTCTTCTGGTCTCAGGGCCATATAGGTTGAGGTTCTCATGGACTAATTGTTTCCATGCATCCTTTGTTTTCTTCACTCTTCTTTGCTCTAGATGGGGAGAGACTAGTAGTTGTCACTTAGGTGGCCACTTGCAAGCTTTTAAGACTGCAGTTGCTACTCACCAAAGTAAAATGAAGAACAATATTTTTGTATACCAAGTTACGCCAATTGAGTTTGATATCCCCTGCCACCATTGTCCCCAGCCCATAGGCCCAGCAACCTTCTCTCTCAAGGTGCTTATCTGTGGCCAATAAGTTACCCTAACTTTGTCTCCTGTTATGTTTAAGCAGCATATGAACATTTTTATACCACGTGCAAATACATATGCAAGAATATGGTCTGCTAAACCTATGTATGGTTGGAGGTATATCCCCATTTGCCTGTCCATACCTATCTACTTATGTATCCACCCATACATAGTGTTTGCTGTCACTGATAATGCAATATTATGTCCGCAATAATATTTGCCTTTACTGTTTGTCCACCTCTTGGTGTCTTCCTTTTCCTTAGTGATATTGTGCTAGTCACATTTCTGTTATATTGCTTTTCCCTTCACTCATGAAAAGTTCAACCACAACTTTTTATTTTATTTTATTGTGATTTGGGTGAAAATTTACAGAGCAAATTCACTTTCCATACAGCAGTTCACATGTACTTTATCTCATGACATTGACTACAATTTACCACAATGCAACAGCTCCCCTCCCACTTCCTTCTGATAGTTACCTCTTCCCTGTGTCTATCCCTCCATGAACTCCTGCTCCCCTGAGCTGTCTCCCTGTGCATAAACAGCCCTTCTTTCTCCCATGATTGTTCTCTCTAAGGAGTGTATCCACCTCAGGTAAATGTTCAACTCATATGCCTGTCTTTTGTTTGGCTGGAAGCCACAGGTGTGGATTCAGTTCCAGACCTGAAGAGCAGCTAGGGGCCATAGTCTCAGTGGTTCCACCAGGCTCTATCAGACCAGCAAACCTGGTCCCCCCCTTTTTTTTTTCCAAATGATTTTGAGTTTTGTTCCACATTATTCTCCCTCTCTATCCAGGATCTCCTACATAGATCCCCCTCTGAGTGCCAACCACAACTTTATGAGGTCACATGAAGTTTGAGCTAGCCATTTTGTTTGTGTACTGAGATGAATATGATGCAGTTTCTGTAAAGTTGCTCACTCTCTCCTGAGGGAGGTTGTCGCAGTACCTGGTGAGAAGGTCTGGGTGAGGTGCACACAAAGCCTGTCTCGAATCACAGTAGTCTTTTGTAAAGAAACAGAACTTATCAAGAAAGTGGAAAGAATGTAGCAAGTTACCTGTTCCTTTAAAGATGGCTCTGGTGTCCAGATTCCTAAGGTTTGCTAGTGCAGAAAGGTTAGCAGTCAACTGCTTCAAAATTTTCATATTAAAGCATCTTGAAGGCATAATCTCTTGGGAAACTTAACTGGAGCACATGAAGTTGCCTAAGGTATTACTTGATAGAGTTTTAAGGGAAAGGCTTTGTCTTAATTATCTTTATACTGCTGCTTAGACTGTCACACAGTACAGGTACCTAGTAAGACCTAGTTGCCTTTGATTCATGGATACCCCATGTGTGTCAAAGTAGACTTGTGTCTCATTAGGTTTTCAATGGCTGACTTTTCAGCAGTAGATCACCAGGCCTTTCTTCTCAGGCACCTCTGGGTGGACTCAAACATCCAACCTTTCAGTTAGCAGCAGAGTGGTTAACTGTTTGCACCACCCAAAGATTTCACAGACACATAGTAACGCAAGACAATGCACTGCTGTAGAGTGGGACCCGACTGATAGCGACCCCTCCTTGGGTTTCCCAGGCGGTATCATTACAGAAGTAGATTGCCCAACCTTCCCTCCGAGGAGCGGCTGTTGGGTTTGAACCTCCAGCCTTCTGTCAGCAGTCAAGTACCTGAGACACTACGCCACTGGAGCTCCTCAGATACATGTTGTTGTTGTTATGTGCCGTTGAGTCGGACCCGACTCATAGCAACCCCTCCTTGGGTTTCTGAGGCAATATCACTATGAAAGTAGATTGCCCCATCTTCTTTCCAAGGAGTGGCTGGTGGGTTTGAACGGCCAGCCTTTTGGTTAGCAGTCAAGTGCCTTAGGCATTACACTACCAGAGCTCCTAGATACATAGTAGATGCTCATTAAATGGGAAGACCAACAAGCGTTGTTTCCCACGCTTACTGGTCAGACTTAATCTCTAACTCTATGAATCAGTAATCTCCTATCTTCACACCCTTCATATTATGGAGCATGTGAGGGCTTCTTCATCCAAAACCCTTAAAACCCTCTCAGGGATACAGCACGATTCCGGCTCTAAGGAACGGGAAAGTCAGGGCATGTTCTGCTCCCATTTACCCCTTTCCTCCCACAAGGTAAATAAGCAAGAACTTGCAACGGAAACTGTCCTATCTGCTACCTAGAACTCCGGCCAAGTTAACCTCAAGCAAATCAACAGGGAGTCGATCTTTGCCCTTTTATAAATTAAGGATGACTTCATAATCTTAGCTGTTTTCTGAAATCTGCTCTTCTTTTCCTTTGTCTCCTAAGAAAACTGACAAGAACCGGCAGCTACAGAGCAAGAATTTCTGTAGGCGGCTAATGAATGGATACAAAGTTTATGGTAGTCGCCGCTCGCTTTTGCATCTTGCCGTTGTGTGTCACTCAGTCCTGGGAATTAGGTAGATGAATAACACATTTCTCAAAAACTTTCCGGGAGTTCAATAATGTTCATCTCCGACGCCAAGTTCTATACTACCGCTAGGGTGCGCTACAGGACAAGAAATCTAAATGTCCGGAAAGTCCGGGACCCCGGACTCCGAGGGAGAAGAGGTGGGGAGCTGAAGAGAGGAAGAATAAGGAGAGAGCTCTCGGGATTTAACCCGAGGAATAAAAGCCACAGGAAGCTACCAAACTCAGTAAATCCATCCAGCTCTGCCACAAGCAAGGAATACTAACCTGAACAGATTCCGAAAAGTATCCAGAACCGGACCCAGTAGGGAAGGGAGAAGGTGAGAACACAGTTTTTACCTGAGTTTGTGTGCATGCTATGCTGGCGGTCTAGTTTAAAGATCGAACAATGCAAATGTCCTGCTGGGAGGTCCCTGCATTTAAATTTGGATAAATTTCAATTGCACTGTGTCCGCGGGGAGTGGGTGTGCTTATGATACGAACCTCTTGGTACTTCACCCGGGTGAGCTCTGCTCCCTCTTTCTCTCACACTACTCTGGAAATTCTTTTGCGTAGGGATCCTTAATATGTGGGAGAGAAGGTATTTGTTGTCAGTCGTTTGTGTTACCGCCATTCCTTGAACTAACAATTTTCAAAATGCATCAGATCTAAGTTCCTGAGCGACAATGCCTAGAGCAAGAGATGATGCCACACAGGTTGCGAGTAGGTGGAGAGAGGCGCAATGTGGGCGCTTTCAGGAGCAGTTGCCTCTTCCACCCAGTCTTCAGTCTCCGGTCTTAGAAGAGGAAGAGGCCTGCTACTGCGTCCATCTCCCGGGAGAGTGACTGAAAGCTGTGCTCCAGGAATAGACGTTGATTTGCAGCTCTGGGCGAAATTAACTTTTTAAACCATGAAAATCAACACCCAGAATTGCATGCTCTCCAGTCGACAGCAAGGCCATGCCATCACATTTTTAAAAGTTTATTAAAAAGGAGAGGGACAGAGACACAGACAGAGAGACATACACACAGAGAGAGACAGAAAACACCCAGGCGAAATGCAAACTCCAGGCAGGCAGGGCGTGCGTGCAAAGTAGCGGTTTTCCTTTTCTAGATTGGGGGCGTCGGTGTCTCCGGGGGTTTCCTGAGCTTTCATGCGGTGGGACAGACCAGGGCATCTGCAGACTTGGTGCAGTCGAACTAGATGCTAGGACAGAGTCCGCGGGGACCTCTGTGCACTGAGGCTGAGTCCTTGCGCGTCTGTAAGCCTGTGTTGGGAGGGGCTCAGCTCTGTACAAGGCTAGCAGGGGTGCTGTTGAGGGACCGATCAGAGTGCTGAGGCCAGGTTTCCGCAGATTGGAGTAGGGGGCTCCGTGGTATCAGGGCAATGTCCCTGCAAGCCTGACTGGGCTGCGTGGCAGCTCACACGCTGCAGTATGCACAACAGGTTATCCATTCACGCGACGCATTTGCGCGCTGGGGATATCTGCCAGACACTGAGGATGCGAGGGTCTGAAGGGGAAAAAGCCTGTGCAGTAGTACGCTTGTGTGGGCTCTTTGTGTGAGCTGCCCAGCCGGACATCGAGTGGGCCGTGTGTGCTCCGGGAATGTGCAGAGGTGGCGATTCCCATTTTTCTCCGTTCTCTCCTTCCTTAGGCTCTCTCTGGAATTTGTCTGTGCTTGGGGAGAGGTGCAGGGGGAGCTTTGGAAGTTCTTGTCGTTCTAAAGGCAAGTTCGGACGATATTACGCTGGGTGGAGGGAAGACCACATTTGCAGTCAGATCAAAGAGGGAAGAGAGATTTACATTAGAGACACGACTTCCGCTTCTAGTATTGCTGGTGGTTTAATAGCGGGGACTCCGTGTCTCCCAGCCCACCGTCCCTCAGCCAGGAGTCTCTCACAGTCTCTTTCCCAGCAGTGCTGGTCCCTCGGTGTCTCACTCAGCAATGCGTGCCTCTTTCGGCAGCACGTCTTCCTCAACCAGCAGTCAGAGAGAGTTCTGCTTCCAGGAGGCCTCCTTTTGAGCCCGGCAGGGTGGTCAAACTAGCCAATTATAGCATCAGAACTCTAAGCACCTGAGAGAGTGGGC
>NW_006921967.1:507235-540888 GCF_000298275.1 Orycteropus afer afer | reverse complement strand
ATCTCAATCTCGCAGGGATAACCTCTGAGCTTAAATAGGGCAAAAGGAACTGGGCCTGTGCCGAGTGTACAGATGTGTATAATCAGAACCTCTCCTGGAGAGCTTTCTGATGCCCTCCCTGCTGTGAGGGACACAACAGGGCATCGCTCTTGCTCCCAGCAGAATTTGGCATCCCAGAGAACCAGGTTCCCTGCTGTTGGTCAAACGGCGGGAGGAGAGGTAAATAAAATAAAATAAGCAGAAGGCGCTGGTAGAACGGAAGTTCCTGGTTGGCCTCCGCCCTCCGGAGTCACGGGGGTTGGGTGGTCTTCGGTTTTCATATCTATTCCCTTTAGTCCCTTGACCTTGAGGGGTTTTAAGGGCGGAGGTATTTTTGTCGCAAGCTTCTCCCTCCGCAGGGTTTTGCTGCGGCTCGGCTTAGAAATTGCTGCCTGGGATAGAGGTTGTTCTTGAGTGTCTACCTGTTCTTAGGACGTCTGGGTTTCACATAGCTTTTTAAACCCTCCCTCCTGGCTCAAAACTTCCCAGTTCCGCTCTGAAGCACCAGGGGAGCGAGACAGGACTGTGAAAGCCATCCCGGCGCGGAGTCCTGCGCGGGCGGCTGTCCGGGTTTCCAAGAGCCGCTCGCAGATTGAAAAAGACAGAAGGCGGGCCGCGTGCACAGACAGTTAGTTAATGGAAACCCTGTAAATCGGTTTTAAGTGCACCCAGGACAAAAGCGAGGGGGGAGATGGAGGTAGTGTTGATGGAGGTTAGGACTAGGATGTTTGAGGTTGAGTGGGACACACATTCTTGAAGTTCTGAAAATGAGAGTCACCAACCCCCGAAAATGAGTCACCCCCCCAAAAAAAAAACCCCACACGTCCATTGTTCTTAATTTAGAAAATAAATTCATTAAAGAAAATCTCCTAGGCAGGGAAACCCAAGCTCCCGAGTCCGCCCCAAGCGGAGGAGTGCAAGGCTTCCCTTGGCAGTGAACCCAGCTGCGGCTGTCCCCGCTTCCCCGCCCACCCCTCTCCCTCGCCCCTCCCGGCGGGGCAGTGCTACTATGGCGATCGCCACCTCACGCCGAAGGAATGTTCGAAGTATGCACACGTTCCCAGAAGTAGACCTCCTTCACCGCCGGAGGAGCATACATCACCCCGTGGCAGCGGTCCACCTTCTCAGGCGTTTCGTAACTGAGTAAACTGAGAGTTGGGAACAGCCCTCTATTAAGTAGCCCGCGGCGCGGAGCCTCGTCCCACTCAGCGAAGGCAAGCTGCCGCGGACTCGTCTGTGCGCGGGCGGCTGTTGTCCCGGGCGGTCTTCGCCGGTCCCGCCGCGCCCGCCATTCCTCGCGTGGTTCTCGGTCTCTTCCTCCTCGGCTGCCCTGCCGCTGCCCACCGCCCGGCGGCCACCAGGTGCCCCAGGAGTCCAGAGCCAATCTCCCGGGCGCGCAGGGTGTCACACTAAACGCCCGCTTCTCCGACACGGGGAAGCCGCCGCCACCGCTGCTACCTCTGTCATCACCGCCTAAGGTCGGTAGGGGTTCGAACCCCTTTCCCACACCCCATCCTCCCCAAAGATAACTAGGGGAACTTGTTTCTAGGCGGCTTCTTGTTTCTCTCCTTGAGCCATTGAGGCAGACTTTAAGGAGCAGGGAACGTTTGAACTTGTAAGAGTGGAGATATGCTTGAGGTTTATCCTGGTACATTGGGTTTTGTGATTCATTTGGCTTTTCCTAAAAGCTGATGCACGGCAACTGTGAGTGTGTAAAGTACCTTGCTCAGTGTTTCCATCTGTAGAAGCATTTCATCTATAGATGCTGTCTATTTCGATGGAAAGGGTGCGTCTGGTTTTGTGGCCACCCGTCCTTCATTATCTCGTGGCGGTAGCTGGCCGGGGTGTGCCGGGGTGCAGCGGGGGCATCGGGTAGGTATTTTAGTGACGCACGGTGCGGAATTCTTCGGAGGGCCGATTGAGTGTTCTGGAGTTCATGGAGGCTGCGCGGGTGTGTGTGGCATCTCGAGACAGATTCCTGGTGGAGTGTTCTGCTACTTCCTCCCCTGCATTTCAAAGCATCCGACATGGTGGGTTAGGCCAGCTGTAGGGACTCTATCTGGGCCAAAAGTCGTCTTTCCCTATCTCCTGGGAAAGGGCCCCCTCCCCTGGTACCTTCCAGGGTGACGTGGTCGAGGCCCTACTTGGAGTCCGTAGAACCTGTGAAGTGGTTTTCACCTTTAATCCTACAGAGTATAAGGAGCCCAGGTGGTATAATAGTTAAGCGCCCAAATGCTAACCAAAAGGTCAGCAGTTCAAACCCACCAGTGGCTTCGCTCCCCTAAAGTTTACAGCCTCGGAAACCCTATGGGGCAGTTTTACTCTCTGAATTGGATTCGACTGGAAGGCATACACACTATAGGGAATAGAGAGCTCGGGGCCACCAGTTCATTTACAGAAACTGGAGAGAAGGGGTGCTCCAAACCCAGCACCCTCAGGGATCATCCGGTGACTGACGAGTCTGGAGTTTCGGGGAACCGCTCCAGCTCGGCGACCTTCTATGAAGTTCTGGGGAAAGAGCAAGAAAGGCAATGACTGCTAAACTCGCCCTTGGCTAAGGTCAAGGTTGGTGTGGGTAGGAAAGGAGAGGGGTAGGCTACACAAGTAAGGTCTGGAGGGCCCTGGTGTGTAGGGGGAGAGATCATTTTTTTTTTTTTTTTTAACTTGACGCAAGGCTTGAGGAATTAACCTCTTTTTGGGGGGTGTAGGTGGGGGAGGGGTCGAGTTGCCTGAAGGGAACAAGTGCCCCCCCTTCCCCAAATGACTTAATTTCATTCATGTGGGTGAAGCGAGGGAATCCTTTCTGCCACGTAGGGGCAGCCGCTTTGAGACATTTATGCCCGAGAATGCTCAATGAAGTGTTGCTAAGCATTCAAGTAAATGTTTTGGCTAGAAAGGAAAGAAAAAAATTTTTATTTAAACATATATGGACGGAATGCTTGGCTTGCTGGCTTAATTGACTGCGTTCAGAAACCCCGGCGCCTGATGATTCATTTTTGCCACTGGGCCAGGCAGCCGATAGGTGGCGCGCTAGACCTAGACAAATGCTCTCCCAGCACTCGGGATTTATTTTTATTATTTTAATGCACACAGCTTTTCGGTGGGTCTGTTATCAGCCTTTACTTTTCCCCAGAATGACTGCCAACTGAATTGGAAATTATTATAGTAAACTTAAGGCCAGATGACGGGAACAATAGGGCAGTCTCACCTCTTACTTTTCACTAATGTAAAAGAGGGTTAGAAATGTCAAACAGTTGTTAATTAGGGAGAAAGAAATTACTAGAGCCCTTGGATCCCCAGAGCAAAGCCAAAATTTTAATCTTGGCATCATAAAAAGGAGCCCCGGGCGATTTGGCACTCCTGCTCATCAGACATTTAAAATGTAATTTACACTCAGGCCAGGGGAAAACTGCCCTAATGCTCCCGTGCCAATAATTTGGCAAGCATGGTTGGATCTTGTCACTTTCTTTTCTCAAAGAGGGCTTGACCTTTGGCTCATTTTTGGATTTCCAAGGAGGACAGTCACCCCCACAACCCTCTATTTTTTCATAATGTCTAGCCTGTTGCCGTATAATAATTTATGTACCTCAGAGTCAACTGTCTTTTTATGTTTTGCTTCTGGCAGCTTCCCAGTTCAGTGTATTACTAGTAGCTTGTGTCTCTGTATTGCAGCTTTGAAGATTTTAGAAGATTTCATTAAGCACCTACTGTGTGCTGGCAACTAGGTCCCTGGGTAGTGCAAATGGTTTGCACTCTACCACTAACCTAATGGTTGGTTGTTTGAACACACCAAGCAGCACTGTGGAAGAAAGGTCTGGTGATCTGCTTCCCTAAAGATTATAGCCAAGAAAATCTTTATGGAGAAGTTCTACTCTGTAACATTCAGGGTCACTATGAGTTGAAATTGACTCCAGGGCAACAAGTTTGGTTATTTTTGGTGTGTATTAGGGACCACAAAAGATGAATAAGGCTCTGTCTTTATCTTCAAGGAATTCATAATAGAGTTTGGAAAAATCAGAGCAGAGTATATTCCCTTCTGGTGCATATATACCTGTGATCTTCCTAGCTAAATGAACAATTAAATGCTGAAGTTAATTGCTGAAAATTGTTATTAAGATAAATTGTAGGATATCAGACAAGGGTGTTTCTCCACCCTTAGTACCTTGTATCTTTTTATAAAGTGTTTTAGAGTTGTTTTCCCCTCAGCTTGGGTAAAGGATTTATCAGATGTGAAAACAACACAGCTAGCAGGAGGATCAGGTTTCATCTAGGCCTTACATGTTTCAGTATAATCTATTTCAGACCTTAAAGAGTTGCACATTTGTAGGCAGAACAAAATGAAGAAAAAGGAGAATAAAAAAAGTTTATTATACTTTTCCAAACTACCCTGAGACCACTAAAGTACAGTTACCTAAAGAGTTCAGCAGCTAGGAAAGAGCAGCCAAATAAAATCCCCAGCTGGAAGAGACATTTAGTAGAGTCAGGGATAAAATAACCTCTGAATTAGCCATCACCCAGGCAGGATGAAGTCATGTGGGGCCTGGTGAGGCCTTTACCAAGGATACTAAGCAGGAGCAGCTTCCAGGAAAACAAGACCCTCTTTAAACTTGAACCCTCTTTTAGTGCCATGACCAAACTTCTGTTGATGAACTTTACTTCCACTGCTCCACAATAGACCCATTATGTGATGGGCTGGGCCCAATGGTTATTAAAGCAGATCTGTCAGGGTCCTGGACCAGTTCCAGGCTCCAGTTTTAACCTGGTCTCAGGCGCAGGCCTGCTCCCGCCGGGTTCTGACGCGGTCCCTGCTTCCTCCCGCAGATCCCTTCATGTGGCTGTGAGCCCGGAGGCCGAGCATGCGGACCGGGTTTCTCCCAGCACTCGCCGCCCTGGGCGCGGTCCTGCTCCTGTCTTCCATTGAGGCAGAAGGTAAAAGGCTCTTCCTTCTCCCTTCCCCAGTGACAATGCAGAATTCGAGAAAGGAACAAACCAACCCCAAATCTTTCTTGCCACCATTGCTTGCTCTGTTTCCCCTGCACTGTGTGTTTTCTCAGGTGGTTTCTCTCCTCCAGAGAAACCCCCCTACTCCTGAGGTTTGTCCATTTCCCACCTCTCAGGTCCAGCTCTCTCGTGTTCTTGCTTAATTCATTACGTACAGTGCTGTGTGGTTTCCTTGCACTCCTTTCTGCGGTGTGCTGTCCACACTGCTCTCTGCACCGCCGCCTTCGGAGAGGACCAGTCGCCCGGGAGGGAGCGATAGCTGCTTGTAGCTCTACAAACAGGACACCTCCAGGAGTCTGGAGCGCTGGCGCACCCGCTCGCGTGGCTGGTGACCATCTGTTTCGGGGCTGCGACTTCGGTGACATAACGAAATAAAAGACTTCAACAGCGTTGGCTCTGCGCGTCTGTGTGTTTTGTGGGGTAACTCAGTCGCCTTGGCGGACAGTGCAGGCAAATGAGCCTAGGGGATGGGTAGCCAGCAGAGGTCAGGGTTCTGGGGATACCCGCGTGGTCCAGGGTTGCTGCTGTCCCTGTTTGGTTTGGCTGCGAGGCGCGTGGCCCAGGCCCACCCGCGCAAAGACAGGTTGGGTCTCGAAGTCAATGTTCCCAAGCGAATAGAAAGCTAGCGGGAGTCAGTCGAGCTCTCTCCCCTCCCTCCCTCCCTCCCACCTTTTTTTTTCCGGTTAGCTAGGCTGTTCAGACAGGAGCCGGGAGGCAGTTAAGGCTTGAATATGGGTCTTTCCTCCTTCAGCACTGCCAAACACATCCGTTTGGCCCCGCCCTCTAGGAAATGAAAGACTTTTGTTAGATTTCCAACCTTATTTCAATCTTTTTAATGTGTGCACTTGACGCTTTAATTTCTGTGTCTACACAGACCACCTCACTAAACAAGCCATATCCATATAGTAACTCAATGGGGGTTTTTGTGTTCTCTCAATTATCGTTGGAGAGCGGACAAACCATATTCATTATTTTGCAATGTAAATAGGGTAATGCCATAAAATACATCTTAAAAAATTTGACAGGCTTGAAGGAGAAGGAAGGGATAGTTTATTTCTGGTGCAGTTCTTAAAATGTTTAAGCTTACTGGGTTTAAGAATTGCCACACAGGATACTGCATTGTTTTATATTTCCCAAAGGGGACACAATACACTTGTGAATTAGGTAAGTATTGTTTAATAGGATTTTACATAGCTCAGAGCTATGAACTATTTACACAGCATCATAGTTTACTACGAATAAGGATGTTAGGAGAAGGATCACTTAGAAATGAAACGTTATCTCTTATTCTTAATTAGGAGGTGCTGACTTCAGGATTAATTGGGTGGTTTTAAGAGATGTTTAGAATTTTCATTTTAAGTAGGCTTTTCTTGCTCCAAAAGAAAGGTCCCCAATGGAATTAAAGGAAAAAAGAAAGAATCCAGCATGTGACAGTTGTGGTAGGCCCAGGGTGGGTGTTTTTTTTTTTTTTTTTTAAGAGGCTGTGGTAAAGTATGGCTTTTTCATGACAACACTAAGTTGTAAACTACTTTCTATGTAGTCTTTGACTTTCTATTTCAAGGGTGCAGGTACAAAAGGTTAAGATTAGGAAAAGCAGTTAGAGTGTCTCCAAAATGCGTGGCATGTTTAGAAAAGTGAGGGAAACATGCTGGCTCTTCTTGTCTGATTAATATTTTGTGAAGTAGAGATTTGTCAGAATGGCCTCTGTGAATTAATATTCAGATGAGGTTGCCACCAGTGTTCTTTTATATGTCGTTGTTAGGAAGGAATTTTATTTGAGGAACTTCTGGAAGACTTACTAAAGATATTTTTGGATAGTTCATTGAAGTGGCCCATTTATTGCTCATTAAGAAAACAGTTATTTGAAAATCAGAAGGATTTTGAGAATTTTTAGTAAAAGAATTAGGTTGTAAATGATGTAATTGGAAAGAAATTCAATTCTGAACTGAATAATGGCTAGTTAGTAAACAGTAGTTGAAAGTTCATTTTACTATCTATATTATTGATTATTTTCATATTTCTTTTTTATTTATCATGTTTCTATATGACACTTCTCTTTCTTTTGCTTTTTGAAGTGTATCTTTTCTTGTTTCTTCTCCACCTGCCTCTTTAGATCATTATTTAATAACTATATTTTAATTAGATTCATTTTTTTAGCCTTATTCTCTAGTTTGGCACTGCTCAAAAGAAAAAAAAAAATGTGAGCCACAAATTCAAGCCACATGTATAATTTAAAATTTGCTCATAGCCACATTAAAAAAGGAAAGAGAAACAGGTGAAATTTATTTGTATAATATATTTTATTTAACCTAATATACCCACACTATTGAAGCAATATGGTGCCATAGTGGTTAAGAGCTCAGCTGCTAGCCAGAAGTTCAGCAGTTAGAACCTACCAGCTGCTCTGTGGGAAAAAGATGAGGCAGTCTACTGCTGTAAAGAGTGCAGCTTTGGAAAGCCTATGGGGCAGTTCTACTCTGTCTTATAGAATCACTGTGAGTTGGAATCAACTACATGGCACAATCCATGATATTATTACTTCTGTATGTAATCAATGTAAAGAATGATTTGTGAGATATATATATATATTTTTAACTAAATCTTCAAAAGTGGCTGTGTATTTTATACTGCTACATCTCAATTTGGACTGGTCACATTATAAGTATTAGATATCCATATGTGGTATATGGCACATATATTGGACAGCATAGCTATAATGTCAATTACCAGCTAAATGGCTCCAGAATCCTCGGGAAGACTAACAAAACTTAGGGCCAAGTCCTTTGTGGAGACAGTGAGCTGGAAACAGAATTTCTTTGAAATATTTCCTTTGGGAGCTCTTCAAAATTTTGAATTAAACTCCAGTTTCCTACTATGCCATTTTAGTCCTAAAGCACCCATAGTTAATTTTCTTTCTCTTTCATGATTCATACTTGTACTGTTGCATTCCTATCTGTTTTCTGACTATTTTCTATTTGATCTTTTGTATGTTGAAAAACTAATGTCTTTTTTGATATGAATTGAAAGAGTTGCCCTTCACCTTTTTCATTTTTATTTTATGGCAGTACTGTCTTCATCATGTTGTTTTCCCTCTGACTACTTTTCTTAGGAACTACATTTTCCATAATGTAGTATTTTGCTCTATAAACTAGGGGTGAAAATGATTTTTTTGGTTTTGTTTTCATTATTTGTAATTTTTCACTACAGAATAGACTTCCTTGACTTTACAGCTTAGCCAATGCTGTGTATGACCTTGAATGTATGAATTATTTTCAGTTCATGAATCACATAGTATGTTAATTGTGGCTTAGAAAATTCAATACTTCGCATTTAAAGATTAATGGCTAGAGAATTGGATACCTTTTTAATTGATCAATAAGTTGAGATGAATACACATATTTTGTGAAGAAGCATTATTCTTAGGTGCCACTGAATTAATTTTGACTCATAGTGACTCCATATGACAGTTTTCCATGTACTCCTTGAGTACAGTTTTCTAGGCTGTAATCTTTACAGGAGTGGGTCTCCAGGTCTTCCTCCGTGGAACCACTGGGTGGGTTCAACTGCTAACCTGTTGATTGTCAGCTGAGCAATTAACCATTAAGTTACCAGGGCTCCTTTTGTGAAAAACAGAATTTTAATTATAATAGGTCTGATTTATAATATATAATGTACAATTGGACATTACCAATTCATCAGTGAGTTGAGGCCATAAGATTTAAGTTTCTTTTGTATATGTTAAAAGGTTAATTAGCATATAATGCTAACCCCCTTAATTTATGTTATGCAAATTACATAATCTAATTTATGTTATGATGTATTTCAAATGAGAGAATTTAGAGATAATCTATTCCAATCCTCTTAGTTTCCAAAAGAGAAAACAGGACCAAGAGAGGCTGAAAAACTTGGTCAACTAATGCAGTTATTTAGGGACAATGACCCAAATGTTCTAGTCCTAGTTTATTGCTGGTATGGTCATGTGGTCATGCTGTGCTTCCTTTTTGCTTTTTTTTGACAACCCCACCCCCCCAAAAAAAACCAAACTCACTGCTGTGGAGTTGACTTTGACTCACACTGACTCCTCCTTGGGTTTCTGAGGCAGTATCACTAGGGAAGTATATTGCCTAACCTTCCTTCCAAGGAGTGTCTGGTGAGTTGGAACTGCCAGCCTTCTGGTTAGCAGTCAAGTGCTTTAGGCACTATACCAACACAAGCAAACCTAATCAGACTCATTAATGAGAAAATGCATTTATAATATATATAAAATAATCTATTGCTTGTGTGAAATATTAAATTTTCAACTAGTAATTTTTGGTATTTTATAGACACAAATGAAATGAATTATTGGGTTTCCAAGGTGGTAGCACTATGGAAGTAGATTGCCCAATCTTCCTTCTGAGGAGTGGCTGGTGAGTTTGAACCACCAGCCTCCTGGTTAGCAGTCAAATGCCTTAGGCACTAGGCCACCAGAGCTCCATATTATATCATGGCAAAGATAATTAAGTTCCTACTAACTTTGGATGGAAATATATTATAAATTAATGCTTATTGAATATAAGTAACTCACATACTTTGCACACTTTTAAAGTTTTCCACCATTAAGGTAGTATTCCTTCCAGTGATGTTAACTCAATATAGGACTAAAAGTGTTACCGTTTCATCAAGATGATGTTGTAGTAATGTGTTCTTAGCTTTGCTTTATCTTACCAGAACTTACTAGACTATTGTTCTTCCACCTGTTTATCTTTCTTTCCTTCATCCCTTTCACTCATATATCCATCAATTCTGCCATATTGCACTCCTTTTGGGTGCCTTATGGAAAAATTTATTTTTCTTTATTATATATCAAGAGATATAGCCAGAAGACACTTTATTCTCAACATTATTTAAACAAGTGTAAAAAGTTAATACACCGAATTACATTCATATCTGAATTGAAGATATCTGAATATCAATTTATTATTGACTAGGTGTCATTTTTTCTTCCAGTAATTTCCTTTTTTTAGAGTAGAGAAATATGTATCTGTATTTGAACAAGCAACTACGTATAAAATATTGGTTTCTGAAGTGAATCTTTGACTCAGATGTTTTTGCATTTTTACATTTAATTAGGTACGGTAGAAGACTACATGCTTTGCAGTCAGATTCTGGCATCAAATCCTAGTCTTGCTTCTTATTAGCTTTTTTAACCTCTCCAAGTGTCACTGACTTACTGTAAAGTGGGGATGATAAAGCCCACCATACTGGGTTACTTTGAGGTAAAAAAAGACCGTATATAAATTGACTAGCACTCTGTCTGTTACATAGTAGACAGGAAATGTTAGCTGTCATTACCTGCTCCCGTCGAGTCATGTCTGACTCATAGTGACCCCTCCTTGGGTTTCTGAGGCAATATCACTACAGAAGTAGATTGCCCAAACTTCCTTCCAGGGAGTGGCTGGTGGGTTTGAACCACCAGCCTTCTGGCTAGCAGTCAGATGCCTTAGACATTACACCACCAGAGCACCCTAGCTGTCATTAGCACTCCTAAACGTCCTAAAATCCTGCCAATTTATGTAATACAATCTCATCAGAATGAGGCTTTTATAACATTTCAATAACAAAAAGGCATAATTTGTAAATATGAAGTGAAATTGCTAGAATTATTTATACTTAAACACTTATTCTCTTCTTCATCAATGTTCCGATTTTAGAAATGTATCTGATTGTTATCTTATTTGTATTTGTATCTTAGTCTATATTGTTGGTTTGAAGGAGCTCTGGTTGTACAGTGGTTAAGAGCTCAGTGGACTAATAGAAATGATAATTTGAACTCACCAGCTGTTCTTGGGGAGAAAGATGTGACAATCTTTTTCCTAAAGGATTATAGCCTTGGGAAACCCTATGATAGGGCAGTTCTACTTTGTCTTATAGGAATGGATTCCAAAGCAACAAGTTTTTTGTCTCTTGTTTCAGATTTTCAGTCTGTATGACTATTGCCCTTTCCATTTGTAGTCCATATGTAGACACTTCCTGTTTGAGATATTCTGGCATCACTATTGTTCTAGGAAACACATAGACATTGCAATGACAGTTGTGAATTATTTTTATGTAAATGAGAAGATTCTCAAAATTAGTCAAAATCATTTTGTATTGTTTCAAATTGATATGGCTCACACACTCATCCCTGCTCTGTTATATTTTTCCATGAAACATTTTTAAAAAAGTAAATAGATTGGCAAGCCTAAAAGGTTGTGTATGCAATAAAATCAGCAAGAAGAAGAATGAAGTGGGCTCTTGTTCCAATGCTGGTTGTCAATTCTTTCCTACTTGTGATTCCCAAGTGCCACATCTGAGTACCTATAAACACCTTAAAATCCTTTGAATGTTAAAGACTTTTCCTCACAGTCAATTTTTCAGTTTATCTGGAATCCTGGTCATTTGGAAATCAACAAGGTGGGCTGCTGCTGCCCGTCAGCAGTTTTAACCTAATGTCCGCTGCATCAGTTCAATTTCCTTCCAAGGTTGGTGGTACTGTTTTTCCATGTACTGATTTTTTTTTTAAGCATGCTCAGGCCAGTTGTGTCTGCCTTTGCATTAAATTTGTCCTGAGCCATTGCTATTGGGACAATATTTTATAATGATATTCTTAATACCTATTTTCCTATTAACATCTGTTGCATGCTCGTTATATTAAGTGATGACTACAGCTAAACCCTGCAGTGGTTACAGACAGCAAGTGTTAAATTATTAAGCTATGCATGTAGATTAATAGTCTAATCTCACTGCCTGTGTATGGATAATAAGAAAGTAACATTCATTCCAGTCCTAATAAGTCCAATAAAAATTATAAGCCATCTCCTACAGTTGGAAGCAACAGTTCATTTAAGCAAATGTTTGCTTAATTTGTTTTATTTTTATTAAAATGTGCTATTAATATTACATCAATCTCTAACCCAAGTTAAATTCCATGACTCATGTCTCAAAACTACTACTGTATTTCAATTGACCTCTATAAAAACTTAAAGGAGATTACAATCTCTCAAAACAGATGCAAAAATTCTGACTCACAAGGAATACTTTGAGACTCAAACACTTTAAAAAGAGTATGGCTGATAGTCATCTTATGTTGTTGACTTGCTTCAAAAGCAATACTTTTTAATGCACCGACAGTGAGTCAGTACAATGCTGCATGATGAGGCATGAACATTGTAGAGAGAATATCATTATAAAATATTTCTGAAACGTCTTTGTGTAATGACTATTGTACATGGAGGCTTTTGTTCATTGTGGGAAACTAAAAACGAGTCAACATTTCATTGACATATGCATGATGCTGTACAGTTTTGTATGTAAGCTATTCCTTTCTGTACTTTTCAGTTATTTCTGTCATTGACTTTTCCAAGTTTATTTTTTTAATGTACAATCATGTCTTCAGATTGCTGATCCTTCTTCACTGTTTTCTTTAAATCTATAAATAAATGTTCACACATACACATTGATGTTGTCTTTTCATAATTAACCATTGTTTTATAAATGACCATACTGGCATTTTTGTTTAAAATGCCATTTCTAGTATGGAGTATACCTGCTGCAAAGGAAAAGAACAGTATTGGTTTACACCTTAGAAGCATATAGCAAGTTGGTGTAAACAGGCAGAATATTTGTTTTATAAACATCTGTATATCACTGTTTATATAATTATAAATATTATCATCCCTTATCACTTTGAATATTTGCCTATATGGATATGAATATACATTTAAATGTATATTTCCTGGTGAGACATAACAGTGCCTAGTTCCCCATGATTCTTTCTTTTGATTCAAATACGTTTCTTCATCTCTGCCACAGATTGAGATTTATCGAAACATAATAGCAAAGCAACAATGCAGAGAATGAACTAAAAATATCATTGAAAAGAGTATTATGTCAATGTTCTAAATTAACTTCTATGGTTGTAAGCAGGTTGTGATTTGGCATGCTTGTTGGAAATGCACTCAGCATGTATTGAAATTCCTTTAATTGTTATGTGAATTGTTTGCATACGTGGTTATTATATGTGATTTCATTGTACTTCTATGTTTTGTATCCCAATATGTTTCTATTATGCTTGATTTTGCTGGCCATTCTTGAATGACCTAGCAACTCAAGAATCAAAAGTGTTTTGTGCTGTCTTCTGTAATATGTATACTCTAATGTTTTGTCATATCTTGTCAGCTTTTAATTTTATTCTTATCCAACAAGATATCTTTTATATTTGTTGGAAACAAATTTATGCAAAGACAATTTTAGTAAGCTTTGCTCAACACAATTCTTTATTAATTGACCATTTTGTGACACTGGAAAAGGTAACTAATATCAACTATCTCTTTTGCAGTTGACCCACCTTCAGACTTGAATTTTAAAATTATAGATGAAAATACTGTTCATATGTCATGGGCAAGACCAGCTGATCCAATTGTGGGTTACAGAATAACAGTGGATCCTACAACAGGTGAGTTCAAAACATCAGGGATGATATAATACGATTTCTTCATCTCCTCCCATTTCATGAGGAAGCTGAGATCCTGAAAGTAGGAAGGATTTGACTAGTATCACCAGATATTTGGTAGACCCAGTCTCCAGTTTTCTACTACTACAGTTTTAGAATATTGAACTTCATTAACATGATTTGCTGTGTTAAGCTGATGTTATTAAAAATGGACTTTCTTTTAACCTGGTCAGAATATTATACGTAATTTTTGATATTATAAAATAGAGTCCTTACTTTTCTGCATTTTTCTGGAACTACTTAATCTTTCCAATATCTCAAGTGTCAAGTTACGCAGTGAGCTGTCCATCTTTCCCAGTACCACAATTTGAGTACTTAGAAAACATTATTCTGGTATTGTGATGTGCTAATATGATGAACAAAACAAAAAAACAGATCTGGAAACACTGATTCTGTAGATCCCTAGGCAAAAGGCCTTTGAAAAAAATAACTTGTTTTGGTTGTACTCAAGAGTTATCTTTAGTGTTAATGAGGTTGCCCAAATGTGGAGAACCAATCTCTGTTGGTTAGCTTTTAGTTCTAAGGGAAAATAATCATTTCTACTGACACTTGCCAAGTGGTAGGAAGAAGTCTTGATTGTTTGGCTGACAGTAGAGATGGATGATGTCAACTTATCACCAGAGATATGTTTACATATTGTATGGTCTTTAAAAATACCAAGATTTTAAATGTTGGCTTATTAGAGAATTGGGATTTTTTTTTTTTTTTTTTTTTAATTTAAAATCTGAGGCTTGAACAAAAAAAAGAGGTCAATCATTTAATTTTTCTTCTTCGAATTTTTTCTCCTCAAATGTATTTGCAGTTAGTATTTTCATTCATTATAAAGCAAAACAGCAGTTGAAAAAGGATTCATTCAGTTTCTAGATGTCAGAAAATACTGACTCACAATACACCCCAAACTACTCCTGGGACTACCCAACCCCACAGACTCCTAGTGTCTCCAGGGGGTCCTGATTTATTTCTAATGTTCCACATACAAACCAGAACATTTCTCAGGGTTCTTTTACACCTATTACCTTTCTTAATTATTTATGTTTTTGGGGAACTTTACTATAACTAAAAGTATTAAAAAACCAAAACCAAACTCACTGCCATTGAGTTGGATCCGACTCATAGCAACCCCTCCTGGGGTTTCCGAGGTGGTATCACTATGAAAGTAGATTGCCCAATCTTCCTTCTGAGGAGTGGCTGGTGGGTTAGAATTGCCAGACTTCTGGTTAGCAGTCAAATGCCTTATAGGTACTTAATTAATCCTTAGGAATTACTGTGTTTCCTTTTTGAACTGAGAATTAAAATAATCTAGAGGAAAGGACATAATTGTCAATATATAAATAAATACTCAGTACACTGTATTGTCAAATGTTTGATATCTGGTTCAGTCAATTCAGATGACCATGGTTATCCTTTAAGATAATGCACCTGTTTGAGCATGGTGGTCAGATTGCTTACATATTGTGTCCCACTGAAAAAAACAAACCAAGCTCACTGCTGTTGAGTCAATTTGACTCATAGTGATCCCTCCTTGGGTTTCCGAGGTGGTATCTCTATGGAAGTAGATTGCCCAATCTTCCTTCTGAGGAGTGGCTGGTGGGTTTGAACCACCAGCCTTCTGGTTAGCGGTCAAATGCCTTAGGCACTAAGAGGTTTGTTTCTCTTGAGTTGATTTCATTCCTTCTATCTGTTTAAAATTAAATTATTTTCTGTTTTATATCTCATTTATAAATATTTTATATCTAACATTAGTCTTCAAAATTAAAACAACAGATTTTTGGTTTGATATTCTAGTATAATTTTAATCTAGAGGAATCCTTAATACCTTAAACAAATATTAAATACGATTATAACAAATTGTTTTTGTTATATGCCATTGAGTTGGCCCCGACTCATAGCGACCCCTCCTTGGGTTTCCGAGGCAAGTTAAGGTAATGCAAATCCATTTGTTAAATTTCTAGAATTCAAAGTTTTAGCTTTGGAAGACAGTGAAAAATAATGTTTCTATCCAACAATGACAGAAAAAAAAGAGTAGTTGTTAAGGCTGCTTAAGTAGAACCAAAACCTGTAGGATTTCATTTCTTGGTTTGGGGTTAATTGGTCTCATAATGTGTTTAGTGCTTCTGTTCTACCTTCTAGTTCATTGTGTAGTGGCTGGGGTCTTAACGGCTTGCAAGTGGCCAACAAAGGAATAGCAAGTTATCTCTGGTAGCATAGTGCCTAAGGCATTTGACTGCTAACCAGAAGTCTGGTGGTTCAAACCCACTAGCCACTCCTGGGAAGGAAGGTTGGGCAATCTACTTCCCTAGTGGTATCACCTTGGAAGCCCAAGGAGGGGTCGCTATGAGTCGGATCTGACTCGAGGGCAAATATTGGTTTTGGTTTGGTTTATTCACCTGGAGCAACAGAGAAGAAGGAAACTAAGGTGGAGGATATGGAATGTGTGGCCAATTGCCTCCATGAACAGCTACGTTCTTTGCCATAAGACCAGAACTGGGTAGTGCTCACCTACCATTACTGAATATTTTGATCAAAGATTCTATAGAGGCATCTTGATCAAAAGGGGGAAAATTAGAACAGAATTTCAAATTCTCATGTACTCTGAGCTGTCTGTGTCTGGAGTCATGAAGATTGAATAAGCCTCAGAAACTATTGCCCTGGCATAATCTTTAAACCTTAACATATCCCCTGAAGTCTTAAAAGCAAACAATAGTTTAGCTTAATTAATAAAAATGTCTGCCTTGAGCATTATGCTCTTTTAAGAACTGTCTATATGGGATCAAAGTGACAACAGCAACTTGAAGGATTTGATAGAAACCTTATGGGGCAGTGAGTTTATGTTAATGGAGGAGTGACAATTCAGAAGAGGAGGGTGAGAATGGTTGCACAACTCGAAGAATATAATCAAACTCACTAAATGGTGCATGTAGAAACTGTTGAATTGGTGTAGGTTTTGCTGTGTATATTCTCAACCACAATAACAAAATAAAACAAAAACAATGTTTGGGTGTTCTAAATTATATATATTCTACCTTCAAATTTTGAGTACATCTTGGAATTACATTATGTTGTGTTGTGTTATATATCAGGGAATTTTTTTTTGGTACTCATAATTTTCCTTTCTATATTATTTTCCAGATGGACCCACTAAAGAATTTACCCTTGCACCTAGTACCACTGAAACTTTGCTGTCAGACCTTATACCTGAAATAGAGTATGTGGTGACAATAACTTCATATGATGAAGTAGAAGAAAGTGTACCAGTTATAGGCCAACTAACAAGTAAGCACACATAAATCTCAAGTACGTTTATACTTTCAGAAGATTTCTATTTTCAGATTTAATCTGTTATCATATAGAGTTAATTTATACCAGCATTAATTACTCTTTCTATGTTCCTAGTTATGAGTGAATGTGAATAATTCATTTCCAAATTATGGTCCTGGTCCCTGGAAGCAGCAGGAATACATTTTGCAGGGCAATAGAGTTAATCTGTTTTTGAAATAACTCTAAAATCTCACTAAAAATATTTTATTTGTAAGGACATGCTGATTTGCAGCAGGTCATGGACCATACATTTGACAAACAATGGTGTTACATTAATTCCTTTATTAAGAAATATTTTTTGGGTACATTTCCTTTTGTAATTATTAGGTTTCAATTTCAGTTCAAACAGGTGGTCCCAGGAAGCCAGGGGAGAAGAAGCCTGGAAAAACAGAGATACAAAGTAAGTGTTTCCCTTAATATTTTTGCTTGAATTTGTAGACATCATAAATGTAGTATCTAGGAGATGTTATAGTTATATACATAGAATGAATGATCTTATTCGTGTATTAACTTCTGTATGATTTATCTAGAAGAAGCACGGATAATGTAAGAGCAGTGTATAAGTGAGCGGTTCTAAATTCTGATATTCTGGCAGATTTTTCATTCTATTTACTAAATATTCTTTTTATTGGGAGTGTTTTCAATTTAACATGTGTCCAAACTTTTCTGCAAAACTTTGGCAGTAGATGGAAAGCAAAGCTGGACACAGCTCTTTTCTCAAAGGTAAATTGATAGAAGTATTTGGTAACTTCATCCTTAGTAGTCATCCTTAGTGGACATTCTAGGACATTTGTCCTTAGTTTGTACAACAGAATATTCCAAGTTTTTAAGGAATGTATGAGGAATACTAAGGCTGGAACAGGATAGAGATGCCCTCATTTAGGTTTTGAAACAATTCAATTGCCATAAAGATATATTTCTATGTGTATGTTATCTTTATCTCTAGAGCATTTACATGGCCTTTGCTGATAATAGTTGTAACCTTTTCCAGAGTGTCTGTAAGATATTTCTAATACATTGGTGCATTTTTTAATTGGGTGAAAGAAATTTTATTTAGTCTAGGTTTTGCAGTGGTTAGCCTCATTTTGTCTTATACTGCTTTGTCTGACTTACTAGGATGTACTCTTAAGAAGTTTCTAAGACTTCTAATTTTGCCACCTTATAAAAGCTGAATTTATGTCAGACAATGATACTGAAAAAGATTATAAACACAAAGGCCTTTTTATCTGAAATATTTCTCTCCAGATCACTGTTTATTATTCTTTCTGAGACATGGTAATCTGAAATGACATTTATGGAATGCAATTACAATGCTAATGTTTTCCCTAAACTATCAATAGCAAAGCATTATGCCAAATATTGACTTTTTAAGAGACTTAATTGGCCCATTAAATAGTATGCCAAACTTATTTAGGCATATAACTTGCATTAGGTTTGCAAAATTTTCCAGGGCCCATTCTTCCTATTTCTAGACAAATATTTCTTTTATTATCTACCTACTGACTACAAGGACAAAAATATCTTCAGAAAATGTGCTCAGTGTTGCTGCACAAACACAGATTTTCATGAAAACCAACCCCCCCGCCACAATAGGAAGGTATTATTGATTGAATTGTGCCCCTCCAAAATATGTATTGTAATTCCTAATTTCTATGCCTGTGGTTATAATCCCACTTGGGAATGGGTAGTCTTCGTTATGTCAATGAGGCAAGATTAGAGTAGGGTGTATCTTGAGTCAATCCTTTTTGAGATATAAAAGAGATTAAACACATATGTGAGAGAAGCAGAGATGGAGGGAAGGGACATGCCAAGCACAAGAAAATTGTCCAGGAGCAAAAGTCAAAGGAGACAAGGACTTTCCTCCAGAGCTGACAGAGAGAAAGCCTCCTCCTCTAGAGCCAGTGCCTTGAATTCAGACAGCTAGCTTCCTAAATTGTGAGAAAATAAATTTCTGTTTGTTAAAGTCATCCACTTGTAATAGTTCTGCTATAGTAGCAGTAGATAACAAAGATAGAATTTGGTACCAAGAGTAGGGTGGTATACTAACAGATACCTAAAATGTGGAAGCAATTTTGGAATTGGGTAAGGGGCAGAGGCTGCAAAAATTTAAAGAACTCTGGTGGCATAGTGCCTAAGGCATTTGACTGCTAACCAGAAGGCTGGTGGTTCAAACCCACCAGCCACTCCTTGGAAGGATGTTTGGCTAATCTACTTCTGTAGTGATACCACCTAGGAAACCCAAGGAGGGGTTGCTATGAGTCAGTGCAGTAAATTTGGTTGGTTTTTTTTTTTTTTTGGTTAGTAGTAAAAGCCTAGATTACCTTGAAGAGATTGTTGCTGGAATTATAGACATCAAAGGCAATTCTGGTGAGGGCTATAGAGAAAGTGTCTATCAATTTAGAGAATACATATGGTTCCAGCAACAGAATGTTGCTAGAAATGTGGATGTTAAATGTGCCTCTGGTGAGGCTTTAAAACCAAATGGTGAACATGTGTTTGGACAATGAAGGAGGAGTGATCCTTTTTATGTATGGCAAAGAACTTGTCTGAATTTTAAATATTTGATGGAAGGTAGAACTTGTAAGTTATGAACTTTGTTATCTGGGTGTTGAGATTTCTAAGCAAAATCTTAAATGGACCACGTGATTTCTCCTTGCCACTTACAGTAAAATTGAGGAGAAACAGATGGACTTAAAAATGAACTGAGAAAAATGAAAACAGAACTTAAAAACTTGGAATATTCTGTTGTACAAACTAAGGACATATGTCCTAGAATGTTCACTAAGGATGACTACACAATCTTTTGTAATAGAGATTAAGCCTGTGAGTGATGGATTAACCAACTACCATAGCAGAAAATCCATCAGTTTAGATTAAAGGAGATAGAGAAAGAAAGAAAGAAAAGAAAGTTGTCTGCTTCTTGGGATTCTACAGCCAGGAAACAGGCCAAAGGAGCTACATCTGTTGTCCTCCAGGAAAAGAAACAACCATCTTTGGAGCAGCTTGGACATCAGTAGAACTGGTGGAAGGAGCACAGGAAGCAGGGCTTTCTCATTTTTCAAATGGTGAGGCCACAGCCTCTTAGGTTTCAAAGAGTCAGATCTTCACCAACTTGGCTCCAGATTGTGGGGCTGCCATTAAGCTATGCCAGGGGGATGGGGCCACTGGTCAGTGCTGGACGGGAGGGAGTACTGCCATGCCCAAGGACAGAAGAGCAAGACCTGTTGGGGCCAAGGGGGTCAGGTCACCACTTAGATGGATTAGGACAATGGGGCCACCTAAAGCTGAGGGAGGAGTTCTAGTAGTGTAGTGCCTAAGGCACTTGACTGCTAACCAGAAGGCTAGCAGTTCAAACCCACCAGCCACTCCTTGGAAGGAAGGTTGGGCAATCTAATTCCATAGTGATACTACGTCGGAAACCCAAGGAGGGATTGCTATGAGTTGGGTCCGACTCGATGGCACATAACAACAGCAACAAAGCTAAGGGAGCAGAGTTGCTATCTCAGAGGGTCTGGAAGGCACAGCTGAAGCTCAGGGTCAAGGGGCCTCCACCCAGAATACAGAAGGTATAGCCAACCCCAGAGTCTAGAGGGTGGGGCCATTGCTCAGACAGATGGTCTTTGAGAAGAGACGATTGTTTTCAAGCCTTGAGAACTAATATAATTTGTTATGCTAGGTTTTGGACTTGCTTGGTGTCTGTTAAAGGCACTCTGGTGTAGTGGTTAAGGCATTTGGCTGCTAATCAGAAGGTCAGTGGTTCAAACCCACCAGAAGCTCCATGGAAGAAAGAGGAGGCAATCTGCTTCCATAAAGATTCACAGCCTTGGAAACCCAATGGGGTCACTGTGAGTTGGAATTGACTTGATGGCAGTGGGTTGGGTTTTGATTTTATGATATAATCAAGAGTAGATGTTATTGAAGGAAGAAGTCCAAGGCATTGGTGAAAACAAGGCTCTGGGAATTAATGGAATACCAACTGAGATGTTTCAACAAATGGATGCAATGCTGGAAGCTCTCAATTGCCTATGCCAAGTAATTTGGAAGACAGCTACTCAGCCAATCACCTAAAAGAGACCTATATCTGTGCCCATTCCAAAGGAAGATAATAGAACAGAATGCAGAAATTATTGAACAATATTATTAATACAAAAGAGCTCTGGTGGTTAAGGCATTTGGCTGCTAACCAAAAGGTTGGTGGTTTGAACCCACTAGCTGCCCTGCAGAAGAAAGATGAGACAGTCTGCTTCTGTAAAGATTTGCAGCCTTGGAAATCCAGTGGGGTCTCTATGAGTCAGAATTGGTGTGATGGCAGTGGGTTTTGGTTTTGGTGTCTGCTATCCCTTCATTCCCTCCAATTACTCCCATTTGTAATAGAAACATCTACCTTGTGCCTGTTCCACCATTGCACTTTGGAAACATGTAACTTGTAGTCTAGATTTCAGATTCACAGATGAAGAAGAATTTTGCCCAGGATGGAATACACATAAAGTCTCACTCATATTTGATTTATATGACTCCAAAGATGAGAGTTTGGAGTTGGAGTTGATTTAAAACTTTTGGGATGATGTGATAGGGTGAATGTATTTTTCATGTAGGAAGGACGTGGACTTTTGGGGGCCTAAGAATGAGATGTTATGGATGGAACTGGGTCCCCTAAAAATATGCATTTGTAATTCCTAACCTCTATGCCTAGGTTATAATCCCATTTTGGAGTGGGTTTGTTGTTGTCTTTCTTATGTTAATGAGGCAGGATTAGTGGAGGATGTCTTGAATCAATCTTTTCTGAGATATAAGAGAGATTCAACAAGCAAGTGAAAGAAGCAGGGGCGAGAAGAGAGATGCCAAGCACATGAAGATTGCCCAGGAGCAGAAGCTCAGAAAAGACAAGGACTTTGCTCCACAGCCAACAAAGAGAAAAGCCTTCCTACTTCAAACCAGTGCCCTGAATTCAGACTTTTAGCTTCCTAAACTGTGAGAAAATAAATTTCTGTTTGTTAAAGCAACCCACTTGTGGTTTTTCTGTTTTAGCAGTAGTAGATAACTAAGCCAGAAGGAAAGATAATGTATTCAGTTATAAAGTCAATAATACATTTAAATAATTTAAAGATAACACATAGATTTTTGTGTTTTAGTAAAAATAGGTCTTACCTGTCAACTTTGAATACTTTGGTAATTAGGACAACAAGATATTCTGGCTATTTTGCATAATATTTATACTTGTTTTTACTTATGTTAGACTCCATTAACTCTCTAGACTAACCTTACTGCAATCTTCACACAATTATGTCATAAAATGCAAGAGAATTTTAAAAGGTTTTATGTTTCTTCAACTCAACTGTATTTCTTGAATGGTACAGCAATTATTTTGTAATTTTTTTATCGATAAATGCCATGACAAGGAAACACTTTACTTACATTTCTTTTTTACTTTTTGCTGGGAAGATATAGTTCACAAAATTTATTTGAGTGATTGCTGTTGAGTTGAATTCTTGGATTGTATGCTCCTGGAGAGATTTATTTATTTATCTTTTCATGCATAATTCCTTATATGGGAATTTAAAGATTTACAATTTCAAAATGCATCCTGATGAAAATGCTTCTATGTGTGTTAATGAAATTATATCTATCTATCTACCTATAGATATATATATAGTATATATAGTATAGTATAGATATATATATAGTATATATATTGTTGTTGTTGTTGTTGTTATGTGCTGTTGAGTTAGATCCAACTCATAGAGACTCCTCCTTGGATTTCCGAGGTGGTATCACTACAGAAGTAGATTGCCCAACCTTCCTTCCGAGGAGTGGCTGGTGAATTTGAACCACCAGGCTTCTGGTTAACAGTCAAGTGCCTTAGGCACTATGCTACCAGAGCTCCCATAGTATATATAGTTTTCTAGATAGATAGATAGATAGATAGATGTTTTGCCTGTCTGTTGTGGGTGTGCAACAAGGGGTAAAGGGGCTGTAATGAACAATGATTTAAGCAGCTCTTCTTTTTAGTGTTGCAATGTTAATTTGCATTTCTTAATGATAGATACATTTATTCATGGCGTCATTAAAAAATGTATCACTTGTATTTCAGAATGCTCTGTCAGTGCCTGGACTGATTTAGTTTTCCTTGTGGATGGCTCATGGAGTGTGGGAAGAAACAATTTCAAGTATATTTTAGACTTTATTGCTGCTCTTGTGTCAGCTTTTGACATTGGGGAAGAGAAGACAAGGGTTGGAGTTGTCCAGTACAGCTCTGACACCAGGACTGAATTTAACTTAAGTCAGTACTATCAAAGGAATGAGCTTCTTGCTGCAATTAAAAAAATCCCATATAAAGGTGGCAACACAATGACAGGTATGTTTTACAGGTTTTGTTATTGTTTAAAATAAAATAAATATCTACTTGGGAAAGAAATTAAGCATTGTACAATTATCACATATTAAATACTTTTGAAATCACATAGCTTTTGATTTAGTCAGAATTGCATAGTACAGAGTAAATGGACCTTTCTCTTTTTCACTTCAGGGGATGCCATTGATTACTTAATTAAAAATACTTTTACGGAATCTGCTGGAGCAAGAATTGGGTTTCCTAAAGTGGCGATTATTATTACTGATGGCAAATCCCAGGATGAAGTGGAAATTCCAGCAAGAAACCTTCGCAATATTGGGGTTGAAGTTTTCTCTTTGGGTACGTTAGTTCTGACTCATTATTTTCCTTTTAGAATTATATCAATACTTTTAAAGCTTAGGAAGATAAAGGTTTGATTACTCAAGGAATGATGCTGTTAGACGTACTTACTACATTTTATAGTGTTGTATTAAACCCAGTCATCTTTGAATAAAATTTTTTGATCTATTTTTCTCACGTAACTCCCGTAGCATATACATTGAGCGAGGTGGTATTCCTGTTCTTTGCCAGCTCTCTGCTTTTCAAAGACTGCTGGGCCAGTGATTCTAATAAAGATCCTCCTTGTATTATCATTAAGATTTTTTTTTAATGTGTTGCCTATATTATGTAATACTTGAAGAATTCAGAGGACTCCAGCACATTCAGGACCCTGGAAGAAAAAAAGTATTATCTTTACAGATGGCAGAGACAGATGATGGCATGGTTGGGATGAGAGCCCCCTCTGTTTTACTAACCATTTGGTTTCTTCTTTGGCTTACCACTTTATGTGAAATTATAAAATGCCTTTGTCATCTGAACAGTTGTGCATTGGTTATTAAGAAAGGCAATTCTGGTTTATGACTTAATAATGATTTGAAAATGTCTTCACTTGTAAAAGACTGGGAAAGCAAAGAACTTCCCCTAAGTCTGCACACTGCTCTTCTCAATATACCCCCCCCTTTTTTTTTTTTAATTTTTCAGGCATTAAAGCTGCAGATGCAAAAGAACTCAAACAAATCGCCTCCACACCTTCACTGAACCATGTTTTCAACGTGGCTAACTTTGATGCAATTGTGGATATTCAGAATGAAATAATCTCCCAAGTGTGCTCAGGTGTTGATGAACAACTCGGTGAATTGGTTAGTGGAGAAGAAGGTGAGTGGCTTTGCTGTTGAATGTTCCTCACCTATTTACCTTTTCCATTACTTGATACCACTAAATAGCCCTGCAAGTATCATACTCAACCTCATACTTATTCAAACCTATTTCCCAGTTGACTACTCCATTTGTATTATTTTCCAGTATCCCCGCTTGTGGGTACCGTGGGCCCTTCCCTCTGTCTTCAGCAGAACAGTCAATAACATACTTCTATCATTATAAAGTTCTTAAAAATGTATGTTGGGCAATTTTTGATTTGCTCTTATCTTCAAGAACCTTTTGTGTACTTTGAGTGCCTATTCATAATCATACTATCATGGTCTTGTTTTAATGATCTTGTACTCTGATTTAGAGACTGGCAGACTGGGGAAATGTTTATTATAGCTCTCTATAACAAAATAATAATAACACTGTTTCTACTAACTGGCTAAGGAAAAAGATTTTCAAACATCTTATTCCGTATAATTGTTTCAAATCTTTTAAGAACTTTTCAAAGGATCAGTCAATTTGAGCTGCCCACATACGAAGTATTTTCACATTTCTATCAATTATCGCTTTGAAATACAGAGGAGACAGAAAAGATACATCGAGGGATGATTCATAAGCCTCTTTTTGAGTGTAATGAAGTCACTATGCAAACCCCTTATATTTTTCTATAATTGCTCTCTCAGTTTGAGAATCAGCAAGTGATTAAAAATATGTTCTAGATAACTACATGTTCAATCTTATAAACCTTTACACAGATATCTTGGGAATATTCATTGGCCCTAATTCTGACTGAGAACTTTCATGACTTACTGGATTCTGAATCTTTTTCCTTGTTATGTTGTTGTTCAGTGCCACTGAGTTGGTTCTGTGTACAACAGAAGGAAGCACTGCCCAGTCCTGCACCATCCTCACAGTCTTTGCTATGCTTGAGCTCATCGTTGCACCCACTGTGTCAATCCATCTTGTTGAGGGGCTTCCCCTTTTTTGCTAAACCTCTACTTTACCAAGCATGACATCTTGTCCAGGGACTGGTCCCTTCTGATAACATGACCAAAGTACATGACATGAAATTTGACCATTCTCACTCCTAAGGGGCATTCTGGCTGTACTTCTTCCAATACAGATTTGTTTGTTCTTCTGAGAGTTCATGGTATTTTCAGTTTTCTTCAGCTATACCACAATTCAAATGCATCAATTCTTTGGTCTTTCTTATTCATTGTCCAGCTTTCACAGGCATATGAGGCTATTGAAAATACCATAGATTGGGTCAGGCATACCTTAGTCTTCAAAATGACATCTTTTCTTTTTAATACTAGAAAGTGGTCTTTTGCAGCAGATTTGGCCAGTGCAATATGTTTTCTGATTTTTTGACTGCTGCTTTAATGGGTGTTGATGTGGATCCAAGTAAAATGAAATCTCTGACAACTTCAATTTTTCCTCCATTTATATTGTGATGTTGTTTATTGATCCATTTGTAAGGATTTTAGTTTTCTTTATATTGAGGTGTAATCTGTACTGAATCATCAGTTAATGCTTCAAATCGTGTTCACTTTTAGCAAGCAAGCAAGCAAGCTTGTGTCATCTATATATCACAGGTTGTTAATGAGTCTTCCTCTAGTCTTATGCCATGTTCTTTTTCATATAGTCCAGCTTCTCAGATGATTTGGTCAGCATATGGATTCAATAAGTACAGTGAAAGGATACAACCTGATGTACATCTTTCCTGATTTTAAACCACCCACTATCCCCTAGTTTTGTTCAAACAACTGCCTCTTAGTCTATGTACAGGTTCCTCATGAGCATAATTAAGTGTTCTGGAATTCCCATTCTTCACAATGTTATCCTAATTTATTATGATTCACACAGTGAAATGCCTTTGCATAGCCAATAAAACACACGTAAAATCTTTCTGGTGTGCGTTACTTTCAACCAAGGCCTCTCTGACATCAGCAATGATATCCCTTGTTCTACATCTGAATCCAGCTTGAATTTCTGGATGATCCCCATTAACATACTGCTGTAGCTGTTTTTAAATTATTGCCTAAAGTTTCATATATATCTATATTTATATTATACACTCTACCTCTGCTTTTTTTTATTCTTACAATTAATGTCTCTTTACTCAATCTTTAAAACATTCTAATCCTTCATCTTTCACTAGAGTGTACTTGTGTGCATGAAAATGTAGGCCAATCTTTTGTCCAGTTGTATAGGGAGTGGGAGCCATATCACGTGTGCTCATACTTTCCTTCAGGGCTTCCTCTCTTCCCCTGGCATCAGCTTGTGAATTCTATTTCCTGTGCTGCGTCTGCATCACTCAAAAAGTTTGGCCAAACTTCCGGTTGGCACATCTATTGCTTCCCTCTTGTTATTGCTCTTTTCTTTAGACATCATTTTTATGCACTATATCCAATGGCTTCCTGGAGGAAGGGTGAATAAAATTGTGCCTGTTTTTGCACCCACTTTCTGCAGACTGACTGATTAAAAAATTAGAAGTATATCTTCTGGAAATTTGATTGCACTGATAAAGCTAGGATATTGAAGATTTGTTTTGAGTTATCTTAAAATACTTTACATTATCTGTTGAATATATATGACTATTTTTACATTGGGATGATCAGTATTTGTAGGTCAGTATGCATGCAACAAACCATTGTGTCATTTCTGTTTGGTGGCATTATGAACATTGCTGACCTTTCTTTTTCATCCTAAAATAAGTGGGAATAAAATTATTTAAAACTATCACTTAGAAACTTCTGAATATTTTCTCTCTCTTGGCATATTATAAAGTATCTTTTAAAAAATACATTTTTACTCATATGGTATTATTCAAAGAGAAAAACTTTCTAAAGAATTCAGTAAGTCATTGATTTTACCATGTATTTCTTGAGTACCTGCTTTGGTGCCTGAGAATAAAGCCAATGAATGAAATTTCCATAACCAGAATAGAAAACTTGGCCCCAGAGAGGAATTAGGCATCAGATGTCCTAACCTTAATTTATTTCAAGGACTTCCTCTTATCTAAACTTCTTAGCTCCTCAACTGATAGTGAATACATCAAGAATAATTTCCCTCCCTCCCCCCCCAAATTCACCTGTACCTATCAAACCAAAAATGGATCTTTGCCTGATCAGACACTGGATCATTTTTGGTTTGATGGGTACAGGTGGATTTGGGGAATGGAATGGTCAATTATTCTTTTTTTTTTTTTTCCTTCTTATTTTATTGTGATTTTGGTGAAATTTTACAGAGCAAATTGGTTTCCCATTCAACAACCCATACACATTATATTTTGTAATGGGCAGTTGTTCTTGTTATATTCATTATTGACTTGAATAAGGAGAATGAATTGAAGATTCACACTTAAAAACCTAATTAATAGGGTTATATCTCATTGCTTTTAATCACTGTTCTGCTTGTTATTTGTTTTAGTTATTGAGCCTCCTTCAAATTTGATTGCAACAGAAGTCTCATCAAAATACATTAAACTCAGTTGGAGTCCATCTCCTAGCCCTGTGAGTCACTATAAAATCCTCCTCACACCAATGACTGCTGGAAGCAGACAGCATGCTCTGAGTGTTGGGCCTCAGACGACCATGCTTAGTGTACGAGACCTCTCAGCAGACACAGAATACCAGATTAGTGTTTCTGCCATGAAAGGACTGACATCTAGTGAGCCTGTATCAATAATGGAAAAGACTCAGCCCATGAAAGTCCAAGTGGGTAAGTTAGTAGATGTGTTAGTGGGTTTGGAATATTGAAGGCCCCTTAACCAGTATGCTTAATTGGCTCAGAATTACTTTTAAATAAAATATTTCTAAAAGATCTTTTTAATGGAGCATGCTTATTAAGAAAACTAGATATCTATATTTTAATCATTAATTCATATTTATTGAACATTAATGGGTTTTCTTTCTCTTTACAGAATGTTCACGTGGTGTGGATATAAAAGCTGATATTGTGTTTTTGGTTGATGGTTCTTATAGCATTGGGATTGCAAACTTTGTTAAAGTTAGAGCCTTCTTGGAAGTTCTTGTGAAAAGTTTCGAGATTTCACCAAATAGGGTACAGATAAGTCTTGTCCAATATAGCCGGGATCCTCATACCGAGTTTACTTTGAAAAAATTCAACAAAGTTGAAGATATAATTGAAGCAATAAATACCTTTCCCTACAGAGGAGGATCTACGAATACTGGCAAAGCAATGACTTATGTCAGAGAGAAAATATTTGTGCCTAGCAAGGGTTCAAGAAGCAATGTACCAAAGGTTATGATTCTCATCACCGATGGGAAATCGTCAGATGCTTTCAGAGATCCTGCCATAAAGCTGAGGAACTCCGATGTTGAGATTTTTGCAGTTGGTGTGAAGGATGCTGTTCGCTCCGAATTAGAAGCTATCGCCTCTCCTCCTCCGGAGACCCATGTGTTCACAGTGGAAGATTTTGATGCTTTTCAGAGGATATCTTTCGAACTCACACAATCTATCTGCCTTAGAATTGAGCAAGAATTGGCAGCTATAAAGAAAAAAGGTAAGTAGATTTTGTAGAGTGAAAATGATCTCTTCATGAGCAAAGAATTTTTTTTTGGTTCACAAATTGCAGATAATATGTTCCTTCAATTCCTTATTAAAGGAATGTACAGGAAAAAGCAACTTTCTAATGTTATTGAAAACTATTAAAATTAGTTTATTTAGTTTGGAGTCTCCTAGGTCTCTTAGTCTCCTAGGTATGGATCATTGATTTGTAGGTGAAAAAGCTGTGTGTCCATAAGAGTCATGAGAGGTTCCTGATCCTAGATCCTCAAGCAGGGTTAGTTTTATCACACCTATTTGTCATACTCAATTCAACAGCCATTTGTTGAGAGTCTACTATGTAGTCACTGAGCTAGGTCTTGAAAATGAAAGATGACTAAGACATAGCCCTAGGCCTTTGAATTCTCTATATGCATTCTTGTTCCTGGGCATTTCTGGGTGACGTTTCTCACATTTGACACTTTCTTCATTTGTCTTAATTCTGTTTGTCAAGGGCTAGATAAAAGTCTCATCCTTTCCATAAAGTATTCTTTAAGTGGTCAAGTGCTATTACTTTCACTCATTTGACATTTATATATACTGCTTCGTTTTGTTAATAACCTCCCACTCTCTTGTGGTTCCAACTTGACTGTAAGTCCCCTGAGGACATGCAATGTGTCTTAAATGATGTCTTTTCCTATGATTCTTGGTTAATCAGTGCTTAGTTTAAAAATATTATTTTATTAGGAAAAATTCCATAGTTATTACCATGAAATAGCTTACCACCAATATTTAATATGCAAATGCTGGGATGAATGGAAAAACTTTGATGGTTCTTTTTAGGTCTGCTACTCTTTAAATGGGATCTCTGGTGGTGTAGTGCCTAAGGCATTTGACTGCTGACCAGAAGGCTGGTGGTTCAAACCCACCAGCCACTCCTCGGAAGGAAGGTTGGGCAATCCACTTCCATAGTGATACCGCCTCGGAAACCCAAGGAGGGGTTGCTTTGAGTCGGATCCGACTCCACAGCAGTGAGTTTGGTGTTTTTTTTTTTTTTTTAACTCTTTAAATAAGGAGCTCTGGTTGTATAGTGGTTAAGGCAGTTGGCTGCTAACCAGAAGATCAGTAGTTCAAATTCACTGGCTGTACCATGGAGGAAAGATGAGGCAATATGCTTCCTTAAAGATTTACAATCTTGGAAACTCAGTGAGGGTCCCTATAAGTTGGAATTGTCTCAATGGCAGTGAGTTTGCTTTTAGACTCTTTAAATATTCTAATTTTAGGTAGAGCCATTCCATTGCTTCTTTGTTATACGAATCTCAAAATTCAAGTACAATTTTCAGTTGACATTTAAGTAGTAGTATGAAGGGTCAGCGAAAAAGAGGATGACCTTCAACGAGATGGATTAACACAATGGCTGCAACAGTGGGCTCAGGTATAGCAAGTATTGTGAGGCTGGCACAGGACAAGGTAGTATTCTATTCTGTTGTACATAGGGTCACTATGAGTTGGAGCTGACTCAATGGCACCTAATAACAACAAATATAATTTAATTTGGTTGATGGTCAAGGCAAAATGATAAAGACTTCTTGTAGGGCTGCAAGTGAGAGGCCTCCTCTCAATGGTAATGTGAAGAGTGTTTACTCAGTATATTTGTCTCAATGAACATTCCTAAAATGTATAAAAGCCACTTCAGAAATATATAATCTTTAGGTCCACTTTTGTTTTATCAGACTTAAGACATTTAACCAATGTCTTTCTTTAATTCTTTCTTTTTAAAACAGCTTATGTGTCTCCAAAGGATCTCAGGTTCTCTGAGGTGACTTCTTATAGTTTCAAAACCAATTGGTCTCCTGCTGGAGAAAACGTTTTTTCGTACCATATCACCTACAAGGAAATGGCTGGGGATGATGAAGTCACGGTGGTGGAGCCAGCATCAAGCACCAGTGTTGTTCTCAGCAACCTGAAACCAGAGACCCTGTACTTGGTCAATGTGACTGCGGAGTATGAAGATGGCTTCAGTATTCCTTTATCTGGAGAGGAGACTACTGAAGAAGGTGTGATGGGATTTCTGCCACTGTTCACAAAAACTATCAATTTATTGTATAATACAGTTAATATTTGAAATAATCACCTGTATATAGTTCAGAATTATGAATGCTTTTGTGAGATTTGACATCTTTAAAATATAGTTATTCATACATCTTTCTGTAAAGAGAAAAACTTTTATTAGTGAAAGAAAAAATACTATATTTTGAGGAATTTTAGATCAGGAAACAGATAGCTGTTGATAATTAATGGAATTAACTCATGAAATACTGCTTATACCCACATTTTAGAAGTGCCATGTTTTAAATACTTTTGAAATTGCCTTACTTTATCTATGGAGCTAATGGTAAATACAGATCACTAAAATGAATGCTTTAAACAGTATTTTGCTTAGATATGTCCTCTACTGTGTGGAATACTTTTTGGTACATTTCACATTTAAAAGGCACTACTTAAGAGTCATATCTTCTCCTAATTCATGGAAACAATTAGTCCTAGCGATTGATACACCATGCAATCCTCAGCCTATATGACTACGAGACCAGAAGAACTAGATGGTGCCTGGCTACCACTGTCAACCACTTAGAGGGGGATCTATGTAGGAGATCCTGGATAGAGAGGGAGAACAATGTGGAACAAAACTCAAAATCATTTGGAGAAAAAAAAGGGGGGGACAAGGTTTGCTGGTCTGATAGAGCCTGGTGGAACCACTGAGACTATGGCCCCTAGCTGCCTTTCAGGTCTGGAATTGAACCCACACCTGTGCCTTCCAGCCCAACAGAAGAAAGGCATATGAGCTGAACATTTACCTGAGGTAGATGTACTCCTCGGAGAGAACAATCATGGGAGAATGGAAGGGCTGTGTATGCACTAGGACAGCTCAGGGGGCAGGAGTGCATGGAGGGATGGACACAAGGAAGCGGTAACTATTGGGAGGAAGTGGGAGGGGAGCTGTTGCAGTGTAGTAAATTGTAGTCAATGTCATGAGACAAAGTGTATGTGAACTGCTGTATGGAAAATGAATTTGCTCTGTAAATTTTCACCCAAATCACAATTAAAAAAAATAAAAAGAGTAATATCTTCTCTTAATGTTCTCTTAACTAGGTTAACAACTTAACCTTGTTAAGAGGTCATTAAGAGAAGACACTAGTTTTGAAATATAACAGTGAATATTATAAAAGATATCAATTGTTGTTCATTTTCAGTAAGACTAGGAGACAAAGAAGATGAAACAGCAGGCTGAGGCATTTAGGATAGTGACAAATAACCATTTGCCTATAGGGATGGCATGCATTGTTCTGCTTTGCTGATAAAAAGTAGAGAATCTCTTTCTCTGAAAAGTTTTTCATATAAAATTGATATTCTTTTGTGCATGGTTCAGATATATTTCTGCTTATAGGTTAGCAAATAAAGTAAATGACCTAAAGTATCTTCTTATAACCTAGAAATCTGTATAGTTCTGATTTCTTCTGATGATTTACCATAATTTTTATCAGTGTTTGATGGGCCTGGTCCTTTGTCTTCAACATTCTGCAATGGGGATGGGAAATATGTCTCAAAAATAAAGTTAAGTATAAATGGTTTTTGAGCAGAGGCCACTATGTTCATACACACTTTAATTTTTTGGCTGTTGGGCTACTACATTAGAATTTGGTGATGTCTTTCTGATTCTGTAGTCTGTAGGGGAATCTGACATTTAAACGTTCCTGAGTCAATAAGGAAGTTTCTGATTCTATATCTTCATTGAGATAACATGGGCTCTTGCCATGTACCAGGAACTATAGTAACTGTTTTCCACGGATTATCTCATTTAACCCTTTCAGTACTCATGTAAATAATCAGATTTGACTGCTGGGCAATCTGGGGTTCAAAATTACTGTATATTTTTTTGCTAACTACACCCTCCTGCCACAAGGTATTTTAGTAAGCATGCTATGCTAATTTTTTAATACAGCAACATGTTTATATCTACTAAGCTTCAGAGCCAGGATTCAAATCCATCAATCTATTCTGCCTCATTTGTTCTGACTAATTTAGTCATTTTCCTTGCTCCACACAAAATGAATCATGGTTTAAGTCTGCCACCTGTTATTTTTTTCTTTCTTCTTTTTTTTAGAGATGCTTTTCTTTCTCCCTGGAGCAATCTACTGATGTGTTAGATATCAAGTAAACTTTCAATTTTTTTGTGAGGTGTATGCAGGCATGTGTTAAAGTGGTTTCATCCCAGAGGACTGAGAAGACAATGACCTTTAGTTTACCTATTCTAAATTTGTTGTCCATGTGGACAGTTTTGCCCCCTTGAGCAAAAAAGTCACTTAAACTTGTTTACTAAACACAAAGCCAAATGATGTTTTCACTTGGGCTTAATGAAAGTTTTATTTAAGACTTTGAATCTATGGGTGTTACTTGTAATTTAACTTAAAGATTTAGATCTGACTTAAAAAAACCGGGCGCAATTGAGTCGATTCTCACTCAGGATGATGACTTTGTGTGTCAGACTAGAACTGTGCTATGTAGGGTTTTTTTTTTTTAATTTTATTTTGATTTGGGTGAAGATTTACAGAGTAAATTCACTTTTCATACAGCAGTTCACATATACTTTGTCTTATGTCATTGACCAAAATTTACAATGCAACAGCTCCCCTCCCACTTCCTCCCCATAGTTAC
>NW_006921967.1:475207-502870 GCF_000298275.1 Orycteropus afer afer | reverse complement strand
GATTATCTTCTGTGTCTGTGTTAATTGGTTTCCCTTTTCTTTGTTGAAGAGGGTCTGTGCAATCCTTCTGCCTAGTCCGCCATCTTGCTGGAACTCTATGTAGGGTTTTTTAATGACAGATTTTTTTAGAAGTAGTTTGTCAGGCCTTTGTTCTAAGACATCGCTGGGGAGACTCATTTCAGTTAGAGTGTGTTAACCATTTGCAAGATCCAAGGACTCTTTAGATTTGACTTGTTGATAGGTGCCATTGAGTAATTTTGACTCTAGTAGCACCATGTGACAGAGTAGAACTGCCCCATAGGATTTTCTAGGCTATAATCTTTACAAAAACAGGTTGGCAAGTTCCTACCCTGTACTTGGTACATTACAGGCATGATCTAATTATTTTCTAAGTTAAATGACTATGGATAAAATCATTGCTTGTGGGACTGACTAGAAAAGACTGGATGGTTAGGTGGGTAAATATAGTAGACCTGAATGTTAGACATTATTTTCCTATTTTTCTGAGAAAGTGCAGCAAGGGTGAAAACCTCACTTATATCCCAATAAATAGTTTTTATTCTTGAACTTCATTGGGAATATAAATTTACCATTTAATGTAAAGGGTGTTTTATATATGATTTTATAAGTTTACTATTACATATCTCTTTATTTGATTAAAGTTATAGTACTTAGTTTCTTTATGAATGTTGTACAGTATTTGCTTGCTGTTTTAGAATCTAATCTCTGATTAAATGGATACAGTCACCAGGATGTTTGTTAAAAAAGTGCTCATGAATTTAGCTAGAGAACTACTATGATTTTATGATCAAAATCTAGTTTTGTATTTTCCATATAAATTCAGTCAACTTATTTGTGAATATCCCTTTTATTTCAGTAAAAGGAGCACCTCGAAACCTAAAAGTAACAGATGAGACCACTGATAGCTTTAAAATTACCTGGACTCAAGCTCCGGGGAGAGTTATAAGGTATCGGATTATATATAGACCAGTGAGTGGTGGAGAAAGCAAAGAAGTTACCACTCCATCCAATCAGAGGAGGAGAACCCTAGAGAACCTGACTCCAGACACAAAATATGAAGTATCTGTAATTCCTGAATATTACTCAGGACCTGGCTCTCCACTGACTGGAAATGCAGCTACTGAAGAAGGTAGAGGAAATATGCTGAACATATAATACCTACCCAAACTTTAGACTGCAAGTGAAAATTTGGACAACTATCCAGATAATTTAAGCCCTGAGAGACTTTGTCTCAATTATCTGAATATCTCAGATTGCATTTCTTTTAGACTTGTGTTACTCAAATTTTTGTCTTATTCATGGCACTTTATTTGTGTCAGTAGAATTTGAACAGTATGATATGACATAAATACTCTTTTAAAAATAAAATTATTAAATATTCTAGTATAAGTTGAGGTATACAAACTGCTACGCGTCATTGAAACAGATTACATTTTACTTCTTTAGCAAGAGTTTTTAAGCATTAATCTATTTTTATTTAAATGGGATGATTAGGCTTGCATGACAGATTCCAATATTTGTTGCAAATTATTAATGTGTAACACGTTCTTTCATTGAAAAAAAAAAAAGAAATTCATAAATTTAATTTAATTTTCTAACTCTAAAGTTTTGTTAACAATAATTATAATATTAACAAATATTACCAATAATGTACAGTTATTGAACACCTGTATCAGATACTGTGCAGACTATTTCACATATTAACTCATTTAATCCCAGATAGATTTATGATTTAGCTTTATGAGAGTGCTACTGTTTCTCGGGTTTACGAGGCTAAAGGAGGTTAAATAATGAATTCAGAGTCAAGTAGCTACCAAGTAGTAGATCTGAGTTTGGGGACTGTCTCACTGCAGACATTTTTGTGGAATATTCTTTACAGTCAGCCTTTATCACTAAACTTCCCTCCTTTTTTAAACCTACCTAATTAGTTTTTCCTGCATGAGATTTGTTTTTCCCCCATCTGTTTTCTTCCTTTTGGAAAGTCACTACTTTACTTTTTCTCTTTCTTGTTGAATATCTAAGGCTTTTTATGCTAGACACCATAAAATGACCCAGTGACTCTTCATCTCCTTTTCCTGGTATGAAACTGACTGGCTGTTTGTATGTCAAATAGAGAGTGCTACAGGGTTGGGTGACTTGATGCTCTTCAGAGACAATATGGCCACTCTAGCAAGAAAGCCATGAAATGCCAAATGCCGTAGCTGGCAAAGGATGGGCAGCCCTTGGTGAATTGTGTGTTAGGCTGGGCCTCCTTGTGGCTGGTTCTTCTTTTATATATATATATTTTTTTCTAGAGGCAGCATCATTTTTATCATGTGACACATCAGTTTATTTCCTGGCTATTACCTTTAGATGTTCACAGCATCAGCATTACACCAATGAACCCTTTTTACTGCAGATTTTTAGAGAAATGTGAAATCTACATTGTGCTCACTAATCAATGTATGTATTTTATAGCTCTCTGTTCTGCTTTTAGGGAAAATATTGTGGTTATTTTCCACAGAAGATTTTAGCTTGTATAAACACAGGAAAGGAATCGGATGTCTTTTTCTTTGTTTCTGCTAACATGCAGAGACTGACTTAGAAATGTTTAAACACTGTTGGCTAGTCAGCAGTTAGAGTCATCATAGTCTCATCCAGGATACAAACTTGATTTAACACCCACACATATTTAAAGTTAGCAAAATAATTTTTCAAATAATTTTTATTGAATAATGAGTTTTGATGTTTGTTGTTTTTTAATCTAATGAAGTTAGAGGGAATCCAAGAGACCTAAAAGTTTCTGACCTGACAACATCAACTATGAAATTATCTTGGACTAGTGCACCAGGAAAAGTGAAGCAGTACCTCATCACCTACACTCCAGTGGCAGGAGGTGACACTCAGGAGGTCACTGTGAAGGGAGATACAACCAATACCGTGCTGAAGGGATTAAAGGAAGGAACACAATATGCCTTATCTGTGACTGCCTTATATGCATCTGGGGCTGGAGATGCCCTTTTTGGAGAAGAAACGACACTCGAAGGTAATTACTGTCATATTTTGTGGAAACCTCTGAACTTATTTGTGATTCTGCTTTTAGGAAGCCTAAAATGTTTTCAGTGAATGAAATTTGGAAACATTCAGTTTTTCCCCTTAAAGGGAATTTGTATTGAAAAACTAGTAGCTATAAAACTGTTTCTTCAGAGATGTAAAATGTAAGCAACTGAAACAATGAACATTGGCTGGGAAGCAGAAGTGTATTGGGAGCTGAGTACATAACAAGGTCATGGCTCAGAGTGTTTGGATGGCCCAAGATCACATAGCTGGTGACCTCACCCAGGACCAGATAGGAATCCTCTGCTGATTGTTAGTGAAGTTCTTTTTTTCATTCATCGTACATTAAAACACCCATAGTAGCTGGAGAAATACAAGAATCCAAGTTTCTTGTTTTTGTGCTTTCTAACTGAAAACCTCTAAAATTCAGTTCCAGGTAAGAAGTTCAAGGTTAATTCGAAGTTAATCCAAGACTGGAGCTCTTTCCTTAGTTTTCTAGAGTTAATTGTAGTGGGCCTAAATGAGAAATAGCTTCTTTATTATTGTATTTTATATGATTTATCATTGCTTTTTCTATCATTTATTTTAAAGATTTTAGAAGAAAATGAATTGGAAATATCTTCTGTGGTGTGAAATTAGTCAAAATACCCATCACTGATGGATCCAGAAACTCAAAGGATTGCAGATATTGTAATAGGCTGGCACAAGGCCTACAATAGGCAGTTCTGGTTGGAAACCTAAGGATTTAGTCAAGAATTGAACAAATAAAACAAAAAGTATATTCTAATCAAAATGAGAATGATAAAGAGTTTAATCCCAGTATTTATTGAAATTTGTATTTATAAGAGTATTTAAATAAAAGATTAGATATTAGTTTAATAATTATCAGAGAAGACCTGGTTCAGACATAGTTATGTAACTTTCATTAACCCTTCTGAGCCTCAGTTTACCCATTTATAAAGGGGTGATAATCATTACCCTCCTTTTTCTTCCCAGCTTTACTGTGGAAATCAAATGTAAAATGTAAGTTAAATTCTTTGGGAACTGTAAAATACTATATGTATATGTAATACATCAATAGGAAATAACTTAGTAGCTTTAGATCTTATATCTAAAACTATTTCTTTTGTAAGTATTTCACAGATATCGAATGGCTGTATGAAAGTATTGAAAATTATAAGAGGTAGAAACTGAAATTGCTTTAACTACAGAGACATAATCCAAAGAATGAAAGCATGTGGTTGTTACATCTGCGGCATTACCCAGTATTTTTAAGAAGCTTGTTCTTTTCTTTTGATCTTTTGGAGTTCTCATCATGTGCTTTCCACAGGCTTTCAGCATAGATCGTCCATAGTAATTTTTAAGGACAAACTTTTGAGCTTTTATTCTTTACAGAATAACCAAAGAAACCAAACTCACTGCCATTGAGTTGATTCAGACTCATAGCGACTGACCTCCTTTGGGTTTCCAAGGCTGTACATCTTTTTGAAAGTGAAGATTCTGTAGAATGGCTAGTGGGGCTAAACCACGGCTCTTTTGGTTAGCAGTCAAACGCCTTCACCACTACGCCACCAGAGCTGCTTTTTGCAGAGTAGTTGTAGGTTATTTAGATCTATGGAAATTGTCCTTTATAAGGACTATTTTAAAAATAATGTCTTTACTTTTGGCTGCATCTTTTAATCTGATATTTGTCTGTTTTCTTGCTTTTTAGAAAATTTATTTCTACTCTGTTAAAATTCTCGATTTTAAAAATCAAAGCATTTTTGGCTAAGAATAACTTGTTAAAATGCAAAATAACAAAACATATATTTTAATTTTACATCAAACTTATTTTATTGGACAATGATTTTTCTAGGACAGGTATGTAAATTGTTTGTAAGTGGTATAGAACATCTACCAGCTTGTATACATGTGTGAATACACATACACACACACAGACAGACATACACACAATCAGAAATAATCTCTAAGAGAGATATAGAGGTAAATTTTTAAAAATCCGTATTCCCTGCAGAGGAAAGCTAGATAGCTTGTAAGGTACTTTAAAAATATAGTTAAATTTGTCACTAAATTGTAATATCAGAATTGTTTTCCACTTACATTAAAATGCTTTATTACAGTGACAGATTACATAGAATGCTGCCAACCTGATTTTATTACCGTATTTACCCCATTGCATTATGTGTGGTAAGCTTGACAAATATGTGAAAGCATAGTTGTGACTAAATTAAAATAATAGGAGATTTTTGCCCCTGCTTATTCCATTTCATTTTATTATATGAACTCAGCCAAATCCACATACCATATACAGGAATAGGATATGATGGTAAATGCAGGGAGTGGAAAGCCCGGAAACAGAGCCAGGCAACTGCTTTTGAGGGCTGCTGTTATTCTAATCTGTTTTTCTCTTGGGAGAGGAGGTGGTAAGAGCAGACCCTGAAGGAATGTTTCTTTTATCCAAAGAAATGGAGTCAGCCAGCAAGAACATTCTGTAGGTTGGAAATCTTATAGATTACCTAAAGTGCATTGTAGCATTCAATTTGAAAAGAAAAAAAATTTTTTTTCCCAGTATTTAGTGTGGTCTACAGCTATGACTGACTCGAATCTGTTTCCTAGTGCTTTTTTGAAATATAGCCAATGATCAGAAAATTCCCCTGTCGCTGGAAGCAAGATTTATTAACATTGGCATTAGGAAAGCTCATGGTTGGCTCTAGTACTGTATGCAATAGAGTCACAAAGGCAGAGTTTATTACTATTTCAGATACAAACTTCAGAGGAATCTGAGCACTAACCATTAGGTTTGATTTACATCTTTTTTCTTTTTTTTTAAATCTCCTGTTCTTAAAGTAGATAGGCCTACTGTAATTACTAAAAAACTGCTAAACATGTAAATGCAATTTAAATCTGTTATCTGGTCATCACAGTTAGTGCTCAAAAAAAGCGAAACAAAACTCACTGATAGTGACCCCTCCTTGGATTTCTGAGGCAGTATCACTATGGAAGTAGATTGCCTAACCTTCCTTCTGAGGAGTGGCTGGTGGGTTTGAACCTCCAGCCTTCTGGTTAGCAGTCAAGTGCCTTAGGCACTACACTGTTAGTGCTCAGAGAGAGGAAAACTTGCTTTATTTATTTATTTTAACCTCTAAATGAATAATGCCCAATTTTATTCAGACTAACCACAAATGAATGAAATTTTTAGTTTGGGAATAATAAGGTTCTTTTTTTTCTTTGCTTTTTTTTTTTTTTTTTGAGTGTTGTTCTTTGGCAACAGAAATTATGACTTTTCAGAATTTTCTTTGTTTTAGTTGCTGTAGCAACCTGACAATGTCCTAGACATGAATGGCTTCCTACAGATCACTCAGTTGGCATTTTGTTACAATGAGGTCTTTAGCACATCACAGGAATGCTGCCTGATAGTGAGTAACATGGTAACTCTCCATGATGGTCTAAACAAGGCCTCTGTGTCTTCCTAGATTTACTGCTATCTCATAATTTGAAAATTCATATATTCTGGGTGTAACAGCTCTGACATTTCCAGAGAACTTTAGCATAATTTCTGAATAGTCATTCATATATCTTTTTCTGTGAGCTAATTGCTCATCAGAGTAAAATCTAAACCAAACTGGAGAGGTAACAATTACTGAAGAAATCCTTTTTGTTAATCCAAGCTTTGAAGTTAGAACATAACTTCATTGTTTTTAAGGGCTATGTATTCTTAAAGTAACTAAGTTAATTTATCAGTAGTGAACTTTGTCCTTTAGAGGGGTGGCTCTAACTCAGTGGTTGTAAATCAAGTGCATTTCAACATAAGCGTTATCCAGAGGAGCAGGTCTTCTGTATCTGCAGTGGAAAGTTGGATGGCTCCTGAGCTGAGCTCTAGCGGAAAATACAAATTGATTTAAAGGAGGATTTACATTACATTTTCAATTTAGCTTCTATTTTTGAAAGTGGTATATGAAACTTAATGAAAGCTGGCTGGAACAATCTATAAGATGAAACAGTTTCATTTCATTATGATTAATTTTACAGTTATCATCATTGGCTAATTCATGTTATAATTATATTTGAATTGGATGATAATTTGCTTTTCAGAAAGCAAATGGAAAAGGACTAAGGAAACATAAGAAAGTCACTTAAATGAGGCATTAGTTCTTTGGCTTGGTATGTGGAAAAAAGCAGTGCAGAAATTAACCCCTCTGGATGTTCAGATCATGAGAAACGCACCTGTCTAAATGACTTCCCACAGCAACAGCACAGAGACATGTGCAAGCAGGAACTGGATAAAATGCCTTTGGAATATATGTAACCATGTTTTATAATCATGGCAGAGATCAGGGCAGAAATGCTGAGTACCAAATTTTCAAAACCTGATAGCATTTTGTATGTTCAAACTTTTGACAGAAGTACATTCTTATTCCTTATACCTATACTGGTTATAAACTGGGGAGAATAGGTATATGGGAAAACCATGGAGATGAAATCGAAGGGACAGAAACGAAGGCGTACCTTCATTGCAGAAAATGACTCATTCGAAACAAGTGCCAGAAATTCTATGACCAGAGATAAAAGTGATATAGAAAGCTTATGTATATAGTACAAAACTGCAGAAAACAAGTGCCATGAAGATAAATATTATGTAAAACAATGCTACTTAAGAAAAAATCTGAACAAAGCCTAACAATATTAAACACACATCTGTCAATCTTGGGACAGGGAGAAAAGGAAGTTGGAGGAAAGGAGTAAAGGTGGATCCAGGTTGAGGGAAAGGTAGGGACAAAGTGGCAAAAAGTCTGCTGGGTTTCTATTCATGCCACTGTTTCTATGCCTGCTCCCCTTTGAGAAGAATGGTCATTTTTCCTAGAGAGGGGCTACAGACTGGTTTCTGATATTTTATTTCCTTATCTTTCTCTCTTTCCTATTTCCTTCCAGATACTCTATAAAACCCAATCTAACCAAATCAAACCAAATGAAAACAAGCAAAGTAATCTCTTCCCGAGTTACTGATGTCAGAAATTCCTTAGATTGAGGACAAAAATGACAATATATTAAATATAACAAAGCAAATGCCTGGCTGGGTAACACTTTGATGAACCTCATCAACAGGAAAATGTGGTCAACACTTTGGCTAAGCAGCATGTGTTGAGAGCCATTTCTGGTCAAGGCAGGATGGAGAGGAGGAGAGGGCTGGAACCTCCCATGTGTACTGTGGGATGGAGAGGATGTGACAACAAAGTCAACTTCTCGGTTCCCTCAGGATCAGCTTTGAGATCATTCAGCTACCTCAAAGGGCCATATACCTATATACTATATAAGCCATCAGGCAGTCCTGCACCATGTCACCATGTCCCATGACTTTGATTTGTTTTTGCTTTTGCCACACCTATATTATAGAATCCTGTTCCAAAGTGAAGGAACTCTGGTAGCATAGTGCCTAAGGTATTTGACTGCTAACCAGACGGCTGGCAGTTCAAACCCACTAGCCACTCCTCGAAAGGAAGCTTGGGAAATCTATTTCTGGAGTGATCCACCTTGGAAACCCAAGGAGGGGTCGCTATGAGTCGGGTCCGACTCCATGGCAGTGAGTTTGGTTTTTTGGTTTTATTCCAAAGTGAATGAAAGTGTGAGTTCTTCTGATCAGGCACATGGTCCAACTAAATGCTTTCTAGGCCTCAGAAAGGAGCAGGAGAACAAAGGTAAAAGAAAGACATGGGGGAAAGAATAAAGAATTAAAGAATTAAAATCACTGGGGAAACTTAAAAGCTCTTTAGAAAATACCAGTGTTTAGATCCATCCCCAGATAAGCTGATTAATTTGGTTTGGACAGAGCCCAGGCTTTGGCTCTCCAGGTGATTCTAGACATCTGGTCAAGTTCAGCCCAGTTTTGCTGCTGAGGGGCTGAGGGCTCCAGGGTGATGTGGCCTGCTGGTGGCCAGGTCGACTGCTTGCACACCTTGCCCCCAAACTGGCTTGGACACTTGCCAGCCCTTTTCTGACCTACTCTATTACAGAGTTGCTTCGTTTGTTTCTAATCTAATATTTGGCCAAGCCGAGATTCCGTTTATAAAAAGTTTAAGGTTATAGGTATAATAAGATTTACTTGTCATGAGCACATCATTTTCTCAACATTCTTGAGTGTAATGCAACAGATAGAATCCTTAACCCTTCTGCTTTTTGGGAAAGTTTATCAGTATGTTCGACAACAGGACAAACTTAGTGTTTAGCAATATTCTAATTTGATTAACTGATACTTAAAAAGCTTATATGAAGCAGTTTATCTTTAAATCTTGCCTTCTGGATTCAGATACCTTTCTCTTTCCTTTAGATTCCATGTTTCTTTGTTGCTAACAAGGAATACTGTAATGCCAGTGCTTGAAAATAATATTTTGTCTTTATGCAGCCACAGGCAGAGACTGTAGTTAAAGAGGACTTTTTTTTTTTCCTTTTTCCCTGTAATTGAGACCTTTTGCAGTGTTCAGTCAAATTAATATTGCCATGCTATCAACTGGAATTCAGGAATGTTATTTAGTTAATATTTCATTTGTATCTTAAAAGTCTTTTGCAGAATTTTTTTTTTTAAAGGATATTGATTAAACCTTTGCCAAGGTTCCTATTGAAAATTTACTGGTATTTCGTCCTAGCTTTACATGTCTCGAAATTATTAAAATAGTTGATTAAAACTCATGGCGGAAATATGTCTAGTGATCCAGGCTTCTTTATTTTCAGCCCAAAAACGTCTTTGTGAGTGTAATTTTACTTTAACCATAATTCTTTTCCCATTTTTTTTCTCACAGTGAAATCATTAGCCTGTGTTTATGAGATTGATGTCAGTTGTCATGGAAATAAACAATGTCACAAATTTAGCACTGTAGAAAGTATGGCGAAAAAATAGGCTGAGAGGCACAACCTTTGAGAAAGCTAAAAGCTTTGCAAATTACCTCAGTGTTAATTTAAAAGATAATTACCATATTTTAGCTAACTTTTATCTTATACGTTCATTGGAATGTTATTCATGAATATTAAACTCAATTCAAAGTCATTTTCAAGTATAATTATTTTAGCAATTCCTGACTGAAGTTTAGGAAGTTGAAGAGAAGAGGCACACATGGGAAAAGGTTGTATATTAAGAAAAGGAAAAATGTGTTGCACATTTAAAACTTAGAGAGTAGTTGTTGGGATATCAACTATCAAAACAAAAATAAAAATAAAAATACAATGGCCAAACTAAATCAACCAAGCACAGTTTGAAATTATGCTTTTATACTCATGCAAATAATGAAAACATTAAGTTGTAAATATGGCCATTTAAGTAGCAAATACAGAGTTAAAAAAGACCTCAAATGAGAATTAGCTTTAAGTTCTGAGAGAAAAAAGTATGTTCTTGAAAATAAGTATTCTTGGTTGCAGTGAAATATGTAACTAATTTCCCTCCAGAGATGAGATGTCTTGTCAGCAGTTAAAGTTATTTATAATGGAGTTAGAATTTTCCATTTGGTCTTGGGGTCTGGTAGGATGCCCAGCTCCTGTTCTATTTACTTTTTCTCTCTAAATCCACATATGATAAGTTTTTGTCCATCCAGATTTCTTTTCCTCCATTGTTATCTTTTTATGCTAAAATTTGCTTAATTATGTGTAATTTTAAGATATTCATTTTTATCTTCAATTCAAGTAAAATAATAATAGTCCTGAGAATTCATTTGTATCTTAAAAGTCTTTTGCACAAGGGGCCTTGTGAATCATTTGCTTGAATATACAACAGTTAACTGGTAAAATGTATGTTGTGAAATCAGATAGTTTTATATTTATGTCATACTGTGGCATAAACCATAGTTAAGGTAGCCAATACAAAATGACCAATAAGTTTATCTTACGTTTAAAATATGGAAAATAAGGGTTTTATTGGAAGACATCTGTGCCTCCTATTAAGTTGAGGTTTCCATATTTTTCCATTGGGATTTTCTTTTCTTTTTTTTCTGAAAGTTGAATGAAAGAGCCAATATTTAATAGCAGACACTTTTGATCAATTAAAACAAGTGGCATGTTTATTTTGATGACTAATTGTTTTTAAGTTTTCCAGAAGAATTGGTGGATTTTACTTTCATTCGAGTTAAGCTACACTGAAAGTTTTCACTCTACCTTTTTAATTGTATGTGTAAATAAAAGTTTTCAACAAAAAACTGTTGTTGGAATTCAGGTTTGCAAGTGATATGAGATTTTTGCAGTTATTATAAATAACATTTTGAGACTGAGCTTACTTAAATTAAGTAACGAGGAAAAGACCACAATAAAGACATAAAGATCCTTGGAACAATGGAAATGTCGTAAAAGGTTGGAATTTGGGTACTTTTTGTTTTGGCCTTCGGTCAATTTTTTTAAGGCATTTACTCTTTGAAAATTTGAATATTGTTCTTCTCATGAAGGACCTTCCAATCTGTGGGGGCAAGGGTGTAGGTAGGAATTAGATATAATTCTGAAGTTTTATTTCATAACCATGATAGAATAGGGTAGCTCACAAAGAAGAAATAGTTTAGAAATGAGTAAGTTTAAACACATTGAGTTTGGGTATAACTGTGAGGATGTTACCAGAATGAGTAAATATTTACATATATATTAAAAACCTCACTGCTGTGGAGTTGGATCTGACTCATAGTGACCCTTCCTTGGGTTTCCAAGGCCATATCACTATGGAAGTAGATTGCCCAACCTTCTGTCCGAGGAGTGGCTAGAGGTTTGAACCACCAGTCTTCTGGTTAGCAGTCAAATGCCTTAGGCACTAATTCACCAGAGCTCCTACATATGTATTACATTTTTTTTTTTTTAAATGATTCCTCTTTCATTTCTATTTTAGAACGTGGTTCACCTCAGGATTTAATCACTAAAGACATCACTGACACATCAATTGGGGCTTACTGGACATCTGCTCCAGGAATGGTTCGTGGTTACAGGGTCTCGTGGAAATCGCTCTATGATGATGTTGAGACTGGAGAGAAAAGTCTTCCTGAAGATTCAATTCATACTGTGATAGACAACCTTCAACCAGAGACTAAATACAGAATTTCAGTATTTGCGACTTATACCAGTGGAGAAGGAGAACCTTTGACTGGAGAAGCCACAACTGAAAGTAGGTAACATCATGAATGTTTGTTGGGATCTTATTACCACTAAAACATTGTTGTTGTTGTTGTTATGTGCCGTCGAGTCGGCCCCGACTCATAGCGACCCCTCCTTGGGTTTCCGAGGCAGTATCACTGCGGAAGTAGGATTGCCCAACCACTAAAACATAGCAAAACAAAAACCACCAAACCCACTGCCATCGAGTTGAATCTGACTCATAGCAACTCTCATTGGGTTTCCAAGGCTGTAAATCTCTATGGAAGTAGATTGCCCCATATTCCTCCCACAGAGCTGATGGGTTTGAACCACTGACCTTCTAGTTAGCAGCCGAATGCCTTACCCACTACACCTCCAGAGTTCCTTTTACCTAATGGCTGTCAGCCCAAATGACAAAGTGCATATAGTTTATCCACTTGCATTTATTTTTTTGATGTAATAATTGAGGACTGAACAATTAGGATCTTTAAAAAACATGGTTTAAGTTCAGGTTAGTTTAATATCTAAAATTTATATCAAATCTGGAAATATTAAATCCCTTCCAACTACTTTTATTTCTTTCTCTTTTTTACTGGTGGAATGATTGACCAGATAAGACCCATCTAGTGAAAAGATCAAGAGTCATGGCCTCAGAGAGCAGTCAGGCACCTTTATAGCTCTATGATGGTAGGCAAGTTACCCTGCTTTCGGCTGCAGTTTCCTAATCTGTAAAATCCCAAAGCCACTGCCAATGAGTTGATTCTACCTCATAGCAGCCCCCACTGGGTTTTCAAGGCTGTAAATCTTTATGGAAGTAGATTGCCTTGTCTTCCTCCCAGCAAGCAGCTGATGAATTTGAACTGCTGACCTTATGGTTAGCAGCCAAATGCCTTACCCACTGTCGCACCAGAGCTGTAAAATAATAATGTTATTGTTTTTATGTAATAATAATAATAAAACAAAACTCACTGCCATCGTAGTCAAATCTGACTCATAGCGAGCCCATTGGGTTTCCAAGGCAGTAGGTCTTTACGGAAGCAGATTGCCCTATGTTCCTTCCGTAGAGCAGCTGGTGGGTTTGAACTGCCAACCTTCTGGTTAGCAGTCAAATGCCTTAAGCACTGTACCACCAGAGCTAAAATCTGTAAAATGGGGATAATTAAATCTTATCTCTTAGAGTTGTGAGAATTAAAAGAAATAACAATGTGCAAAGTACCGAGAAGAATGCCTAGCTACTTAGAGTTGATTAATAAGTAAGCTGGTATTGAAAATATGATTATTATGCACTCAAGACTAATTCTATGTTCTTTACTTTACTCATATTTTTTTGAAAAGATTAAATCAAAAGCTTAGTTAATTTTCTGGTGTTTCAGATTTACCTCAACCTGAATTGTATTCTTTCTTGTGAATAATTACCATCAACCTTTCATTATTTATTATCACCTGTCTAGTGAAGAATATGTCAAGATTTCTTACTTCTCTGTTCTAAAAAGTTATTTGTTAGGCAGGGATGTTCCTAAAAGTTCAATTAGAAAGAAGTGGCAGAGGAGGAGAGACGGAAATGCCAGGAGTAACTTCAGTTAAGTCCTGCATTCTGATTTCAGGTTGACCTTAAACTAAAATTGTTTTGGCAGCATTGTCTGAAGAATTCATTTTATCATCCTTGGCAAGATATGTCTAAGCTTAAATTTGTGTCAAAAATAACTAGGTTTAAAAAACCAAAAAAACAAAAAGAAAACTCATGGCAAACCCACATGTGCTGAGAACTGCATTCCATAGGGTTTTCAACGAGGATGTGACCTTTCTTTATTTAAAATTTTTATTGTGATTTGGGTGAAAATTTACAGAGCAAACTTATTTTCCACACAGCAGTTCACACACATTTTGTTTCATGACATTGACTGCAATTCTTTACAATGTAACAACAGCTCTCTTCCCACTTCCTCCCTGTAGTTACCTCTTCCCTGTCCTTCCCTCTCATGCATTCCACCCCCAGCTGTCCCCTTGTGCAAACACTGCCCATCTGTTCTCCCACACTCCAAGGAGTGTATCTATCTAATGTCAATGTTCATCCTATATACCTGTCCTTTGTTTGGCTGGGCCACAGAAGTGAGTTCAGTTCCAGACCTGAAAGGTAACTAGGGGCCATAGTCTCAGGGGCCTCACCAGGCTCTATTAGACTAGCAAACCTGGTCTGTTTTTATATCATTTTGAGTTTTGTTCCACATTGTTCTCTCACTCTACCCAGGGTCTCCTGTATCTGCCCCCGTGAGTTGACAGTGGTAGCTGGGTAACATCTTGTTCTTCTGGTTTCATGGTCACATAGGCTGAGGAACACATGATCTACCAGTCCCTTGGACTAATTGTTTCCATGTGTCTTTGGTTTACTTCATTCTTCTTTGCTCTGAATGAGGAGAGACCCATTGTTGTATGTAGATGGTTGCCTGCAAGCTTTTAAGACCTCAGCCACTACTCAGCAATGTAAGATGGAGAACAATGTTTTTGTGTAGTATGTTATGCCAATTGAGCTTAATGTCCCCTGTGATCATGGTCCCAAGTCCACAGGTCTAACTACTTACTCCCTCTGGGTAGCTGGCGGTGGCCAAGAAGCCACCACAACCTTGCCCCTTGTCAGCTCTACTATATGCCTGGACATTCTTACAGCACATACAAATACACTTGTAGAAACATTGTCTGCTAACCCTATAAGGATGTGACCTTTCAAAAGCAGATAGCCAGGCCTTTTTTCTGAGATGCCTTCTGGTAGGTTCAAATAGCTAACCTTTTGGTTAGTAGTCAACTTATTGGGCCTCCCAGGAACTCCTAAACTCTTTATGTTGTTGTTGTTGTTATGTGCCGTCGAGTCGGACCCAACCCATAGCGACCCCTCCTTGGGTTTCCGAGGCAGTATCACTACGGAAGTAGATCGCCCCATCTTCCTTCCAAGGAGTGGCTGGTGGGTTTGAATCGCCAGCCTTCTGGTTAGCAGTCAAGTGCCTTAGCCACTATGCTACCAGAGCTCCCAAACTCTTTATAGGAAATTTAAATTTTTGAAAAGACATATTTCCCAGTCATTTACATGATTGGTTTATATGGTAGTAAAATGAAATTTTGTATCTATAATATATTATTGTTGTATTCAGTTTAAGAGCTTCCTATTTAAGACTTCTCTATTTCTTGCAGAAATTAACTTGCTGTAAAGAGAAGCCATGTTTGTAAACTTAGATCACATATGGCACATATAGTTAATTTGTACAACTAAAGACACAACTCAAGTTATTGAGAAATTATATATATATATATTTTAAAAATTCTCCTTCATGAAACTTCTTTCAAATGTTTGAAACTTCAGATAATTATTTGTGATTGAAAATCTCCACAAGGGGTACATTATAACCAAAAACAAGTATGTTAACAGAAAACATAAATTTTCATCTTTTGGAAGCTGAGCTTCTAAGAAATTTTCAAGTGTTTTTTGGCTGATTGGTTGACTTATTGGTCAATGAACAGAGAAGCCTCTTTTGAACTAGGAGCAGACTTATCAGGAATGAAATGTTCATATTTTTAGAGTGAGTATGGAAACTTAGACAGACTCAGAAGAAGGAAGAGGCCTTCCACTTCTCGAAGAATTGGCCAGTGAAAACCTTATGAATAGCAGTGAAACAGCGTCTGATATATTACTGGAAAAATTTATGAACAGCCCTGAAACATTGTCTGACATAGTGCCGGAAGATGAGCCCATCAGGTTGGAAGGCACTAAAAATTTGACAGGGGAGGAGCTAACTCATCAAGGTAGAGACAACCTTCATGATATGGATAGAGTAAAGCTTTTGGGACCTCCATTGGCTGATGCGGCATGACTCAAAATGAGCAGAAACAGATGCAAACATCCATTAATAATTGGAACATGGAATGTACTAAGTATGAATCTAGGAAAATTGGAAGTTGTCAAAAATGAAATGAAATGCATAAAGATCAATATCCTAGGCATGAGTGAGCTGAAATGGATTGGTTTTGGCCATTTTGAATCAGACAACCATATGACCTACTCTGCTGGGAATGACAAACTGGAGAGGCATGGTGTGGCATTCATCATCACAAAGACTGTTTCAAGATGTGTCCTGAAGTACAATGCTGATAGGATAATATCCATGCACCTACAAAGAATACCAGTTAATACTATCATTATCCAAATTTATGCACCAACCACCAAAGCCAAAGATGAGGATATTGAAGATGTCTACCAACTTCTGCAGTCTGAAATTGATTGAACATGCAATCAAGATGTGTAGATTATCACTGGTGACTGGAATGCAAAAGTTGGAAACAAAAGAAGAGTCACTGATAGTTGGAAAATATGGCCCCAGAAATAGAAATAACACAGGTGATTTCATGATAGAATTATGCAAGACCAATGGCTTATTCATTGCAAATACCTTTTTTCAAAAACATAAGCAATGACTATATATGGGAACTTCACTAGGTGGAATACACCGGAATCAGATTGACTACATCCATGCAAGAGGCAATGGAGAAGTTCAATATCTTAGCCAAAACAAGGCCAGGAGCTGATTGTGGAACAGACTATCAACTGCTCATATGCATGTTCAAGTTGAAGTTGAAGACAATTAAAACACATCCACGAGAGCCAAAATATGACCTTGATAATATCCCTCTTGAATTTAGAGACCATTTAAATAATAGATACATTGAACACCAATGACTGAAAACCAGAGGAATTGTGGGATGATATCAAGAACATCATCCACGAAGAAAGCAAGAGTTCATTAAAAAGACAAGAAAGGAAGAAGACCAAAATGGATGTCAGAAGACACTCTGAAACTTGTCCTTGAGTGGAGAGTAGTTAAAGCAAATGGAGGAAATGACAAGCTAGAAGATCTGAACAGAAGATTTCAAAGAGCAACTTGAGGAGAGAAAGCCAATTACCATAATGAAATGCACACAAAGACATGGAGTTAGAGAACCAAAAGGGAAGAACATGCTCAGCATTTCTCAAGCTGAAAGAACTGAGGAAAAAATTTAAGCCTCAAGTTGCAATATTGAAAGATTCTATGGGCAAAATATTGAATGATTCAGAAAGCATTAAAAAGAAGATGGAAAGAATACACAGAGTCACTGTACCCAAAAGAATTGATCCATCTTCATCCATTTCAGGAGGTGGCATATGATCAAGAATGAATGGTATTGAAGGAAGAAGTCGAAGCTGCACTGAAGGAATTGGTAAAAAACAAGGCTCCAGGAATTGATGGAATACCTGTTGAGATGTTTCAACAAATAGATGCCCCACTGGAGGCATTCACTTGGCTTTGCCAAGAGATTTGGAAGACAGCTACCTGGCCAACTGACTAGAAGAGATCCATATTTGTACCCGTTCCAAAGAAAAGTGATCCCACACACTGTGGAAATTATCGAACAATATCATTAATATCACACACAAGTAAAATCTTACTAAAGATAATTAAAAAATGGTTGCAGCAGTATATTGACAGAGAGCTTCCAGAAATACAAGCCGGATTCAGAAGAGGACGTGGAAGAAGGGATATCATTGCTGATGTCAGATGGATCTTAGCTGAAAGCAAAGAATACCAGAAAGATGTTTACTTATGTTTTATTGACTAAGCCAAAGCATTCAATTGTGTGAATCATGACAAATTGTGGATAACATTGAGAAGAATGGGAATTCCAGAGCACTTGATTGTACTCATGAGGAACCTGTACATACACCAGGAGGCTGTCATTCGAACAGAACAAGGTGATACTGCATGGTTCAAAATCAAGAAAGGAGTGTGTCAAGGTTGTATCCTTTCATGATACTTATTCAATTTGTATGCTGAGCAAATAATCTGAGAAGCTGGATTATATGAAGAAGAACGTGGCATCAGGATTGGAGGAAGACTCATTAACAACCTATGCTATGCAGATGACACAACTTTGCTTGCAGAAAGTGAGGATGACTTGAAGCACTTACTGATGAAGATTAAAGACTACAGTCTGCAGTATGGATTACTCCTCAATATAAAGAAAACAAAAATCCTTACAACTGGTTTAATAAACAGCTTCACGGTGGATGGAGAAAAGATTGATGTTGTCAAGGATTTCATATTTCTTGGCTCTACAATCAACACCAATGGAAACAGCAGTGAAGACATCAGACGACGTATTGCATTGGGCAAACCTGCTGCAAAGGACCTCTTTCAAGTGATGAGGAGCAAAGATGTCTCCTTGAAGACTAAGGTGCACCTGACCCAAGCTATGGTATTTTCAATCGCCTCTTATGCGTGTGATAGCTGGATAATGAATAACGAAGACCAAAGAAGAGTTGATGCTTTTGAGTTGTGGTGTTGAAGAAGAATGTTAAGAGTACCATGGTCTGCTAAAAAGACTAACAAATCTGTCCTGGAGGAAGTACAGCCAGAATGCTTCTTGGAAGTGAGAATGGCCAGACTTCATCTCACCTGCTTTGGTCATGTTGTCAGAAGGAACCATTCCCTGTAGAAGGATATCATGCTTGGCAAAGTGGAGGGTCAGTGAAGAAGGGGAAGGCCCTCAATGAGATGGATTGACACAGTGGCTGCAATAATGGACACAGGTATAGCAAAGATTGTGAGGCTGGCACAGGACTGGGCAATGTTTCATTCTGCGGTGCATAGGGTGGCTATGAGTTGGAGACAACTCAATGGCACCTAACAACAACAAGACATGGAAACTGGTCGTACTTCAAGTAAATAAGAGAGAAGACATACATCTTTCTATATTCTACTACCATTTTGTTGGGTTTTACTTTGGTTTTCATTGTAGAAAGTAAAGAAGTTCAGAGAGTACTTTCAGAAATCTGGGCCAGGCCTGTTTTTTAAGTGGGGGATGAATCCTAAGGTATGAATAACTCAGCAGAGTTACTAGTTGTGCTCTTGATTTTTTGATATGTTTCCAAGGATACATTTTGGCAATGTTTTCAGGATTGCTTTCACCTGAAACTCAGGGACATTGTATGTAGACTGTTGATATGATGAAAACCATGACTTTTGGCCGGAAAGGTAGCAGATGAGAAACTTTCTATTTCCTCTCTAATTTATGGCAGCTGTTTTAGTAGTGATACAAAAACACACCAAACTCACTGCCATCGAGTGGGTCTGACTTGTAGCGACCCCTCGTTGGGTTTCCGAGGCAGTATCACTATGGAAGTAGATTGCACAGTCTTCCTTCTGAGGAGTGCCTGGTGGGTTTGAACTGCCAGCCTTCTGGTTAGTGGTCAAATGCCTTAGGCACTATGCCACCAGAGCTCCCTCTATCTTCTTTAGCATATGGAATATAGTTATAATAACTGCTTTAACGTCCATTTTGAGTAATTCTATCATTTCTAGTTCTGTTTCTATTGACTGATTTTTCTCCTTATATCTTTCTCTTTCTTTGCATGCCTGATAATATTTTATTGATGCCAGATATTGTGAATTTTTCTTTGTTGGGTGCTGGATATTTTTATATTCCTATAAATGTTCTTGAGCTTTGTTCTGGGATACTTTAAGTTACTTGGTATTTTGATCTTTTTAAGTTTGCTTCGAAGATCTGAAAGGCAAGACCAGAACAGCCTTTAGCATTGGGCTAATTTTGTCTCATTTCTGAGGGAATACCCTCATGAGTGCTCTAAATGATTTCCTGAGAATTATTAGGTTTTCCACTCTGACTGTTGTTGTTGTTGTTATATGCCGTCGAGTCAGCTTTGACTCATAGCGACCCCTCCTTGGGTTTCCGAGGCAGTATCACTACGGAAGTAGGATTGCCCAACCTTCCTTCCGAGGTCCACTCTGACTAGGGGGAGTATTTCTGGCCCTGTGTGAGCTCCAGGAATTATTCCCTATGCTCCTTTCACATGATTCTTTCCCTTGCCTAGTTTCTTCACACATATACACTGAGTAATGCTCAGCGAAGACTCAGGGGTACCTTCAGCAGATGTTTGAAATTCTTTCTCTGTGACACTCTCTCTTCTGCAGTATCCTGCCCTGCAAACTCTTCATTGCCTTGCACCTCCCAGACTTACAAGCCCCTCTCTTCAACTCAGGGAGAGCACCAGGCTCTGTCTAGGTTTCCCCTTCTTGTACTGGGGCTTGAAAACTCTACGCCATAGGCTGGGACAATGGTGGGCTTACATCATGTTCCTCATTGCCTAGTGCTGCTTGATGTCTGTATTAGTGGTTTAGTGCTGCTATAACAGAAATACTTTAACAAACAGATTTTTTTTTCTCTCACAGTTTGTTGTTGTTGTTGTTATGTGCCGTCGAGTCGGCCCTGACTCATAGCGACCCCTCCTTGGGTTTCCGAGGCAGTATCACTACGGAAGTAGGATTGCCCAACCTTCCTTCCGATCTAGGAGGTTAGAAATCCAAATTCAGGGTGCTGGCTCTAGGGGCAGGCTTTTTCTCTGTGTCAGCACTGGAGGAAGTCCTTGTCTCTTCTGAGCTTCTGATCCTGAACAATCTGCATGTGGCTTGGCATCTCTGTTCCCCCATCTCTGCGTCTAGTTTGTGTTCAATCTCTTTTATAACTCAAAAGAAATTGACTCAAGATATACTCTATACTAATCCTGTCTTATTAACATAACAAAGACAACCCATTCCCAAATAGGATTATAACCACAGGCATAGAGGTTAGGATTTGCAACACATATTTTTTGAGGACATAATTCAATCCATAACAATGTCCAATTTCTTGAAAATATTTCTTATATTTTATCTGGTTTTCAGTTTTTTAAAGTGGGTTTTACGTGTCTTGAACATGGAAGTTTCTTATGAAATCAGGAAAGATTCTTTGCAATGTTATCTTCAGCTTACTGTCTTTCTATAGAGAAATCCTTAAGACTTTTTTGAATGCTAAGATTGTTGAACTGAATGCAATGATCCTGCTTATAAATTCTAATGATGATGTGTAAAGAAAAGGATGTTGGCCATTTGTGGATGTTTGGCAACTTGTGACTGATATTTTATTCCTTAATGAGTGTGAAATATTAGTGTGAAAGTGTGAAAGATAATCTAATCAATAATGTTGATAGTATAGTTATCAAACACTACACACCTATAACACCAAAACCAAACCCACTGCCATCAAGTTGATTCCATCTCATAGTGACCCCACTGAGTTTTCAAGGTTGTAAATCTTTACAGGACAGGAGTAGATTGCCCCATCTTCCTTCCACAGAGAGGCTGGTGGGTTTGAACCACAAACCTTCTGGTTAGCAGTTAAATGCCTTAGGCACTGTACCACCAGAGCTCCTAACCCACATATAGTACTTGCTTAAATTCTCAACTTAATGTCAATTTATCTTTAAAATCTTTGAGATATATTTTGTGTCTCAGAGTTTTCTATTCCTTTCTGGGCATTGTCTTACATGTACATGTCAGTCATAAGGATAACACTAACTATAGTCACTTTGGGTAGTCATTTATGGGTCACAGCTTTTTCTGGGGAGCTCTGGTGGTATAGCACCTGAGGCATTTGACTGCTAACCAGAAGGCTGGTGGTTCAAACCCACCAGCCACTCCTCAGAAGAAGGACTGGGCAATCTACTTCCATAGTGATACCGCCTCAGAAACCATTGAAATTTCTAACCCTGCATTTATGGCTTTTAGTATTCCCCACAGCATTATTGGTAGAAGAATTTTTTACAGATGGAAATAATAAAATTTCTACAAACTCATCTCCGGATATTGATGTTTTCTTTTCTAAAGTCTCTAGGATGCAAATAGGAAATTCCTGCAATATGAACTTCCATTTTTTAGTTACTAGCCAGATAAAGAGAAAACATCTTTCTTAGATTTACTGAAATTAGGCTCTTGTGTCATCATGAATTCATCAGAAATTACAATGCTAAGCAAGAGAACAGTCCAGATATTTAAGAAACCACAGATAGTTTCTTTTCAGATAAATGAGGATGTGGACATACGTATTTAATTTCAGCATGGTATATATTTTAATTTTTCTTTTATCTCACAGTATCCCAAGATTCCAAAAGCTTGAAAGTGGATGAAGAAACAGAAAACACAATGAGAGTTACGTGGAAACCAGCACCTGGGAAAGTTGTGAATTACCGTGTGGTATATCGCCCCCGTGGAGGAGGGAGACAAATGGTTGCTAAAGTTCCACCCACAGTCACCTCAACAGTGTTAAAGCGACTTCAGCCCCAGACCACATATGACATCACAGTTCTTCCAATTTACAAGACAGGAGAAGGAAAGCTTAGGCAAGGCTCAGGAACAACAGGTACAAGATAATTTTTTTAAAGGATGTAATAATTCAAAGAAAGATTTTAATATGTCTCTTTCACTTGAAAACTGTGAAAGGTGATTCTGTAATAAATTAACTTTTAATTACTAGATATGATGCCTAATTAGCATATTATTTGTACCAATCCAGTTCCTGGTAAAAGTAATTCTGTGTATTAATCTTCTAATGCTAATCTGATTTTCAGAATTGTCAGAAATATTTTTACTTCCACTTGAGTGACACTCTGTTATCAGAATTTTATTGGGTATGACATCTTGTGTTACAAGATGTTATTATAAATATTGAAATTTTTAAATATTATATTTGTGATGAATCTTGCTTATATCACAGTTATTTCTATAATTTAGATTTGTTATTAAGGGGCTTGTAAGAAACCCTAAAAGCCAATTGTTCAGATAATTTTTCTTAAACTTTTTTTTATCTTTACAGCATCTCGATTTAAATCACCCAGAAACCTTAAAACATCTGACCCAACTATGTCAAGCTTCCGAGTGACATGGGAGCCTGCCCCTGGGGAAGTGAAGGGTTATAAAGTCACATTCCACCCTACGGGGGATGACAGACGACTTGGGGAGTTAGTAGTTGGACCATATGACAACACAGTTGTTTTGGAGGAACTTAGGTATGAATTAACTATATTCAAATTATGTTGAATGAATGAATAGCTTATGTAAATTAGTAGCACTTACACAAGAATCATTCATATGTCTGTTTGCCAGCAAAATGTGTAAAATTGGCTGGAGTTATTTTCTTATGCTTGGTGAAGTTGAGGTTAGGATTTAGATTTAACAATAGAATTTAGGCATGAGCAAAAATTTAAAAATTTTTTAAATGACCAAGAATGACTTCTTTTCAACAATACTCTGCATTAAAAAAATTAACACCCATATTATACAATTTCATGGAAAGCATGCTTTAGCCAAACATGTAGTAACGTGGAAGGCCCAGGTGACACACACCAGGTGGGAACTACAGTGTGAATACTCCAGTGTGAAACATGGGAGAAAGAGGGCAGGATTTTGTGTTTGGTGCCAGTTGGCAAGGGAGGGTAAGGGTGATAGGATTTAAAAGTCTAGCTAGCTTCAGCCTGTGCAATGGAAAACAATTAAATTTTAGTTTGAATAGCACTCTACATTCATTACCACAGAAGAATGAATTGCATTGCCTTTTCCGAAGTTCGTCTGTTCGACCATTCATTCAACAATATTGAAATCTATATAAATGTTTGAAATTTTGTTTTATCAGCAAGTAAAACCAAAAAACCAAACCCATTACCATGAAGTCGAATTCAATTCATGGCGACCCTATAGGACAGAGTAGAATTGCTCTATAGAGTTTCCTAGGCTGTAGTCTTTATGAAAGCAGACTACAACATCTTTCTCCCATGGAGTGGTGGGTTCGAAGTGCCAACCTTTTGGTTAGCAGCCAAGTGCTTAACCACTGTCCCACCAGGGCTCCTTACCAGGAGGAGGTATAGTAAAACTTATTGAGCGTATTATGTGCCAGGCATTGTGCTAGGTACCTTATGTTACTTTGTAAGGGAGAACATTTGTATTATTTTTCTAAAAACCCATTGCTCAGAAGCAGGAAGAATAGAGAGCCTGATCCTTCCCTGGCTACTCAGTGGCACTGTAGGGGTTCCACATCTGATAGAAAGGCAAGATAGAAACTAGTGCTGGGAACACATAGTATTCTCTGGAATCCTAGTGGCTGGTTTCCCTTGATACCTCACGTGGTAAGCATAACTAGAATATGGTGGGAATTATGTTCTTCTCTTACAGTGTTGTGCATTAAAACTCCCTCTAAGTGAAAACTAGTAAATCAAGACAAACGTTTTTAACAAAGCCAAAAAATGCTACCACTTGAGCCAATTATACGGACTATATATTTTTACATTTTAGGGCGGGTACCACCTATAAAGTAAATGTTTTTGGAATGTTTGATGGAGGAGAAAGTTCACCACTCGTTGGACAAGAAATGACGACCCTTTCTGACACAACTGTAATGCCAGTTTTATCCTCTGGTAAGAAGTTGAATTACATTCCCTTAGGAAAACTCAAGATTATGAAAGTATTTCAAATGTCAACTTTTAGCTTAGTTATATAATAAAAAGTGAGTGTAAAAAATTAGACTAAAGTTTATTGCAATTATTTATGTATTTTTTAAAAAAACAGCTTCTTCAAGCACCCTGTCAAGCACACTTTTGATACTTTTTAGGCTTCTTTTGTCATCCATTAGCTACATAGTACTGCACTGTTTACATTGAGTGTTTACTGAGGGTTGATAATGTGTAGTGTATCTCTTTGTAGTGTCTGAAATACAGTTTTCTTTCATAAAAGTAACTTTAGAAATGATTTATTTGGGTTGAGCAAACAGACTTAGATTGCATAGGTAGATGGGAAACCATGGTTTGAGACGCTAAATGGAAATATAAACCCCTTAGGTTTTCTGCTCCTGCCATGATTACAGCCTTATGTACATGAAACTAGCTTTTAACATTCTTAGTGCAAGTTGTGGACAGAGTTTACTTATAAATATTTTCCATCATTTGATAAAAATGAGTAGATCTGGGGAGAGAAGGAGCAAGCTTGAGAGGTTTAGGTGCTTGGAAAAGCATTTGGGAGTTCTCAATTCTGATTTGGTATATAATACACGAATGACAACTTTCTAGTATGACGTGTATTATTTAATTTTTGTTAATGAGTTTGTTTCTGTAATGTAAAAATCAGAGACTAACATGTCAAGAAGTTTGAAAACTTGTAGCAGTTAACATAAATTTCTGGAAAAGAGAGCATTTAAAAAATAGATATGGATAAAAGAAATGAAAGAATCAAATCTTGCTGTTTTGCATTAATGTTCCAATGTTTCTCCTATGATGATATTAACTGACTTATATTTTTATTTTGTAGCTTGTTCACTGAGGATATGGGGATTACTCTTTCTTTCCAAAGCACTCTAGCTTTGTATCAATGTTTGTGCTTCTTCCTTATCTCTCAACTAGTATATTTGTTTGTATACTTTATTCCTAAATTGTGTTTCTTCTCTCTTGGTTTTTTAAATGTGCAAACTTCACTATCTGTATTTACCTGATTGTTATACATAGTTGATGATAAAGTTAAGTGATTAATTTAATAGGATATTAAATTAATATCCTATCATTGCATCAGATTTTAACAGTCCATCTTTACTTAAAAAAAATTAATTTTAGGCCATATAGCTAATCTTTCATAATATATGTAGTAGTTTAGTTACTTAAAAAAGTATTTCAGACCCCCTAAAACACTTTCTAGTTTATATGTTTTAATCCATCAACCTCACACTTGTTGGCTAATGGCTATTAAGGATTGCAGAAAAATGCAACATATAATCTTTAGATTAAATTAAATTTTTATCAAAGTTATTAATGTCTTATAGTCAGGTGTTCATTTATTTATTACAGCTCTTTGGTTTGTGAGCCCATCTTAATTTGTAATGATGGTTGAATTCGTCTTCAAGGTTCTTTGACTGTGGCCAGGGAATGAATATAGACTAAAATGAAGGAAAGATTTGCCATGAAATAATCACTGGAGTAACTGATAATTCGTATGACTGTTGTTTGAGGCTAATAGATGTTATGGAGGTATTTTCAGAATCTTGTGCTTGAAATCAATGAGCTACAGAATTGAAACAGCTAGGTAACACTGAATACAATACTGGGGGCACAGTGTTGGGGGCAGGGGTGGTGACAGAGGTGTGGCTAGAAAGTAGACCTGCCAGTAATTTGCTCCTTACTGTGTCCTGTGTCATGATTGCTGTGTCAGGGATGGAGTGCCTGACCAGAGCTGAAGCAGACATTGTGTTACTGGTGGATGGATCGTGGAGCATTGGCCGGGCAAACTTTAGAACTGTGAGGAGTTTCATTTCTCGTATTGTGGAAGTCTTTGAGATTGGCCCCAAAAGAGTACAAATTGGTAGGTTCTGACAATATTGAAGACAGTAGTCATTTTCATTATGACTGTGTCTTTTATGTATGCTAATGCAAATGGTGTCATTTTAGCTCTTGCTCAGTATAGCGGAGACCCCAGAACAGAGTGGCAGTTAAATGCTCACAGAGACAAGAAGAGCTTGCTGCAAGCTGTGGCAAACTTACCATACAAAGGAGGGAACACTCTCACAGGTAAGTAAGGATGGGCTGGTGTTTGTTCTGCTCCTGCTTTTAGTCAAAGCATGTGGCTGAATAGTGATGTGACTGATTCTTTTTTTTTTTTTTTTACATCTCATCAGGCATGGCTTTGAACTTCATTCGCCAACAGAGTTTTAAGACCCAAGCTGGCATGAGGCCGCGAGCTCGCAAAATTGGTGTTCTCATCACTGATGGAAAATCACAAGATGATGTAGAGGCACCTTCAAAGAAACTCAAGGATGAAGGCGTTGAACTGTTTGCTGTTGGTAAGCACTGAAAAGTGTGGCAATGCTCCCGAGGTTATAGGTGTGCTGAGGATATGTTTGTAGTTAAAAAATATTATTTAAAGCATAAAAAAATCCCACATTTTCCATATCACATAAATTATCAAAATAATATGTCAGGAAGTTAATTCATTTTCTTCTAGTAATGACATAAAACTGCATGTTTTCTTGGATAAAAACTAATGGATTAAGAGGAGAAATGTACTATTAATAGGATTCAGGAAAATTCTTGTGTTTTCCATAGCACTACATTTATTTTTGATATCCATTAATCCATTATTTTGCTTTTCTGGAATAACAGTGAAAAGATATATATATATATATATATATATATATATATATATATATATATTTTTTTCCTTTTGAGTGGGAAATTGGTGCTTGAAGAATTTAGAAGTTAATTTAGAATAGCCTTCAGTTTATATCTTTTTTTATTGAGTAGTACCTAAGGCACTTGACTACTAACCAGAAGACTGGCGGTTCAAACCTATCACCCACTCCTCAGAAGGAAGGTTGGGCAATCTACTTCCATAATGATACTGCCTTGGAAACCCAAGGAGGGGTCACTGTGAGTTATAATCGACTCAATGGCAGTGAGTTTGGTTTTTGTTTTGTTGTATTATCTAAGGATGAATAATAATTTTATTTTTGATGAAAATAATATATATGTTTTAGTTAACATTGTTGTTGTTGTTGTTATGTGCCGTCGAGTCGGCCCCGACTCATAGCGACCCCTCCTTGGGTTTCCGAGGCAGTATCACTACGGAAGTAGGATTG
>NW_006921967.1:385399-475087 GCF_000298275.1 Orycteropus afer afer | reverse complement strand
TATATGTATAAAACCAGATGCAATATAGAATATATGAGTATAATCCCCACAACATGTTTCACCCTATTAATTTCTTTTTTCAAGAATTGATTTAATTTGTATTTTTCCATCTTTCAAGGTATTAAAAATGCTGATGAAGTTGAGTTAAAGATGATTGCAACTGATCCTGATGATACCCATGCATACAATGTGGCCGATTTTGAGTCCCTCTCTAGGATCGTGGATGACCTCACCATTAACTTGTGTAACAGTGTCAAAGGCCCAGGTATGTTCAACCCAGAGTTTTTTGCCCTTGAAACTTTTGGTATTTTGGACCAGATAATTTTTTTGTGGGTGGGAGGTGGGAGGCTGGCTTGTGCATTATAAAATATTTAACAGCATCTCTGACCTCTACCCACTGGACTCCAGCAGCACCTCCTTCAGATGTTGACAAATGTCCCCTGAAGGAGAGAATCAAAATTGTCTTCAGTGGAGAACCATTTAGTCCATATTATTTTTTTTTTTCCTGATTTGTTTCTTTTTTGAAATAGCAACAATCTAGAAAATGACTTGTAGCTTGAGAATATATTTAGTTTACATATGCCTGCACCACACATACCTACAAACATACACTTGTATATAGGAATAGGGGAGAGAGAGAGAAAAAATGAGAGAGATACTTTCTTCCTAGTGTTTATCTACTCTCTTGGTAAAGCATCTTCATTGTATGTAATCACTAAGTTGCTATTGTTTTATAGTTTGATACCTTTTTTTGATTTTCTAATACAAGTTGGAATCAAAGAGGGTTTTTTTTTTTTTTTTTATCTGATTTTCTTTGCCTCAAGTATAGATGATACAATTTGATACTTTACACTTGCCTTTCCTAAATATAAATTACCATTTTAGAGTTTGGATTTTTAGAAAGTACAAAATTTCCCTTTACCAGTGGAGAAATTGAGATTTAGAGAAGTTAAATTATTACTTACTCAGGGTCAAATGGTTAAAGATGTTTTTAGGGATCTTTGAAAAAATATAGCTTTGGATAAGGAATTAAGATTTGGTAGTAAATTATAGAACTGGATTTGTAGTGACAATGAGTGGTACTTTGGAATTATTATTCATTGACATCATAGGAGAAAACATAGAAAACACAAAAATTGATAAAAATGGTCCATCATTTTGATCATTTACATGAGAAAAATGCCTTTTCAGTACATGTATATTATGGTAAAGACTATCTTTCATTAATTTATCTGTTTACTAGGTTTTAGAATGAGTCTGATTTTGGAAATGTTGGCATGCATTTAAGAAATAATGTGGTAGGAATGGTGCAGGTGCTTTGAATCCTGGGGTTACATTTATTTGGCTGTTCCTTCTGAAGTTTCTCTCTCCAAACATTTGGAGATTTTCTTTTTGGATTGTAAACAACAGACTGACCTTTTCCCTGGAGAAATAGACCAGTTAGTCAGCCAGAATTAGTAGGCTTCTGGCTCTGGATTAGCTGAGAGAGTTGTAGCTTTATTCAATTGGAGAGAACTTTGAGTAGGGATGAAAACATCTTTTATCTGTTTTCCTTTATTTCATTTTTTTTTATCAACTATGTAATAGTTGCATTCATACTAGTTTCCCAGGCAGTAAAATTGCTTGATGATTTTGTAGGCTTGATTATGACCCAAATATAATAAAGGTTAGGATACTAAGAATGGAAATACTCTTCCAAGTTTTGGCTTACAAATAAAGTAGAAAAGAGTTTTTATGAGAATGAATTGCCATGCACACAGAGTCATTGGATTAATTCCTTACTCTTCAATCTATGAATTGGGGCATCTTTCTAATAGTTGTATTAGGTTCAATATTTCTATTTTTATTAATATTTATTTCAGATATTGTTCTATATTAGTTATTTCACCTATACATACTCATAGAAAGCATCATCACTGCCAGTAGAATATTTCCAAATTTTAAAATGCTTGTTTCTTTTCACTGTCTCAATCTTAACTTCTTTTTACCACTGAACCAGGTCCTGTATAGGAACTAAACATGGATAAGAAACTAATTCTGTCCTTACAGAGCATAACCCTTACTTAAGGAGATAAGACATGCATTTAAATAATCAAAATTATAATGAGGACAGTCAACTTGTGTGGTGCCATGGTGTTAGAGGCAGTGGAGAAGTTATATTAGTAGGACTCAAATACTTACTTATTGATTGTATGTACAAGGTTAGAGAGAAAAAGGAATATCCAAAGATGATTCAGAGTTTTGAGTCAAGGTGATCTGCAAAGTGGTGGTGCCACAAAGAAGCACACTACACTGGTGCTGTTGAGTGGATTCCAACTCATAGTGATCCTATAGGACAGAAAACCAAAAAACCAAACTTAGTGATTTTGGAAAAGTTGGAATGCATTTAAGAAATAATGTTGTAGGAATGGTTCAGGTGCTTTGAGTCTTGGGGTTACATATATTTTGCTGTTCCTTCTGAAGTATCTCTCCTACTCATAGCGACCCCTCCTTGGGTTTCTGAGGCAGTATCTCTATGTAAATAGATTGTCCAGTCTTCCTTTTGAGGAGTGGCTGGTGGGTTTGAACCACCAGCCTTCTGGTGAGCAGTCAAATGTCTTAGGCACTACGCCAGCAGAGCTCCTATATAGGACAGAATAGGCTGTAAATCTTTATGAAAGCAGAATGCCACACCTTTCTCCCACAGAGCTGCTGGTGGGTTTGAACCTCTGACCTTTCCTTTAGCAGCTGAGTGCTTAACCACTGTGCCATGAGGACACCTTCCACAAAGAAGAAGGGGATCAAATTTTAAAGGAAAGACACTGAGCTCCGTTTTCAATCTTTTGAGTCTGAAAAATCCTTTGGCTGTCCATTCAGAGATATCTTCTGAGCATAGGGCCAAACGCTGATTTATTTTACCAATGTAGTATGTGAAAGTGTGTAAAAGTTTGGAATATGAAGAATAATCTTGTTTCAATCTAATTTCAAATTTCATCACATCACTAAAATAATGAAAAATGCATGTAGTTTATTTCCACATGTGAAAAATGTATGCCCTTTTTATGTGTAGGTGACTTGGAAGCACCTTCTAACCTAGTTATTTCTGAGCGAACCCATCGTTCCTTTAGAGTGAATTGGACACCTCCTTCCGACAGTGTGGATAGATATAAGGTGGAATATTACCCAGTTTCTGGTGGGAAACGTCAAGAAGTGAGTAGACAATGCTTATAACCTATTCTTCCTGATTTTGAAACTGGATCTTCTTTGGAGCTCTGAGGAAGATGTTGAGTGAGAGGGAAAAGGGATGTACGAATGGACAGATCTGAGTCAAGAATGGTGTCTTCTAAGCCTTGCATGGCATGCATTTCTATTTGGGTTTAATTAAAAGAAAGAGCCTTACTTAAATTATTATGGGTTTCTAACAATGGCTGAACATCAACATGACTTTTTATAAAATTTTATTTAGAAGATGTTTGATTTATTCATGAGTTTATAGTAGAATCATAGAATTGGAAGAGAAGAGAAGAGAAGAGAAGTTTCACCCACTCATTCTGCAAATAAGGAAACAACAGTTGGGAGAATAAAATATGTCCACTGTCCAGGATCACATTGTAATCTGGTCATTTCCCAAACAAAAGACAATGGCCTTATTGAAATACAGTTTCTGGGTTCATTGCAGTTAACTAGTTTAGAACTCTTACTGCCATCGAGATGATTCTGACTTATAGTGACTCCCGTTGAGTTTCCAAGGCTGTAAATCTTTATGGAAGTAGATTGCTCCATCTTCCTTCTGCAGAGTGGCTGGTGGGTTTGAACTCCCAACCTTCTGGTTAGCAGTCAAATGCCTTAGGCACTGCACCAGAGCTCCTTAACTAGTTTGTTAAATATAGTAGAAAAAAGGAGAAATGACTATAATGCAAGTTTGTGTATTTTTTTACTTTTTATTGTAGATTGGGTGAAAGTTTACAGAGCAAATTAGTTTTTAAAAATTTGTATACATTTAGTTTCATGACATTGGTTGCAATCCCCTCAGTGTAACAGTACCTTTCCTCCTTCCTCCCAGGCTTCCCTGTATCCATTGGTCCTACTCTCCTGCCCCTTTCTGCTGTCTGAGCTTTGTTTTGGGACAAATGCTGCCTGTAATATAAATGTTCATTATTTTAATTTTTTCCTTTAGTTTTATGTGAGTCGCATGGAAACTAGCACAGTGCTGAAAGATCTGAAGCCTGAAGATGAGTATGTTGTTAATGTGTATTCTGTGGTAGAAGATGAATATAGCGAGCCTCTGAAGGGCACAGAAAAAACCTGTAAGTTAGATTTAAAACAAAAAATCTCATTTCGTTTTCTAAGATAAAGTGGTGACGGTCCATGTGGTATATTGCCAGCTTTCCATATAATTTCTTTGCTCAATATCTATATCTATTCAACAAATATTTCCTAAATGGCTTCTGTGCATGTGCTCCGCAAGTACTCAGTATTTTTCTGCTGTTACTAGCTGCTCTTTTCATCACTGGACCCATTGGTGGAATAGGTGCTCATGGCTGCCATTCTCAGATAACTTATAGAGAAAAATACTTTTAAGAGATCCTAATACTTCTTAAGATTTTGAGACTTTCTGTTTTCAGGAATGGCTCTTAAAATGCAAATATACCCTTTCAGAGGGATGGTAGTTTATACCTTACTCTGGTTGCTATATGATGACATTTCATTGATGATCCAAACACTTCAAGAGTAAGATACCAAAAGGTATCATGTAGGGAGTGGAACTAATATTAGGAAGAGGACCTATGCAGAGAATAATTTATTTTGGTTTTGCCAATGGATGGGTCTCCCTGTTGCCAAGGAGATCCCTCTTTTTTTTTTCTTCTGGATTTTGGATTCTGGCCTTTAGTCTAATGGTTTTGACTTTGAATAGAATCCTTGGGGAAGATGTTCCTCACTCTTGTTCCTAGTAGAGTTTCCAAGGCCATATGAAAATATTCTTTCTTTCTTCCTGCTTCATGGTTGGGGCTCCTGGGTAAAAAGAGGCTACTTTAAGAGGAAGGAGGGAGTGTCACTCTCTCTAGGGCAATAACTAACTCCACTTATTGCTTAGTTGCTCAGGTTCTTATCTTTTATTTTTTATATCCTGTCATACTATACCATAAAACTCACTGCCATCGAGTTGATTTCAACTTATCACGACCTATAGGGTTTCCAAGGCTATAAATTCTTACGGAAGCAAATTGCCTCATCTTTCTTCAATGGAGTGGCTGGTGGGTTTAAACCAGTTCTAACCTTTTGTTAAGTAACTCAATGCTTTTTAACTACAGTGCCACCAGTGCTCCCTACCATACCATAGGAGACTGAAATATAATTACTCTTTAAAACTTTAAACTTAGTTTTTGATTATAAAATAGAAAACTTTATGAGGGTTAACTAGAGAGGAATGTGTAGAACTTTTTAGTCTGCCTCATGAGCATATCTTCAAAAAGCTCAGAAATCTCCTAAGTCCTTTTGTTAATGTATGGTGCTCCTTTTTTTTTTTTTTTAATTGTTCTTCTAAGAAAGATGAAATAAAAAATAAAAAAGATGAAATAAATGCTCTGTTGGTTACTGATGAATGAAGTTCTATGACCAAAGACTGAAAAGTCAACCTAGAGACACCCCAGAAAAAGATTGAAGTCTCAGGAAGCTAGTATCTATTTTGGCTTCCAGTTAGACTCATTGGATTGCTATCAGAAAAAAATATTTTTGAACATTTAATTATGTTTTAGGTGAAAGTTTACACAGCAAATTAGTTTCTCATTCAACAATTCATACACAAATAGTTCTGTGACATTGGCTGCTATCTACCCTTCCCCCACTTCCCACCCGCAATGTGTCAGCACTCTTCCATTCCTACCCTGTCTTCCCTGTTTCCATCTTCAGTTTCCCTGACCCTCCTTGCTTTCTCATCTTCGCTTTTGGGCAAATGTTGCCCATTTGGTTCCATATAGTTGACTTTTTTTTTTTTTTTTTTTAAACTTTTTATTGTGATTTGGGTGAAAGTTTACACAAGTTAGTTTTCCAATCAACAGTTCATGCACATTTGGTTTTGTGACATTGATTACAGTTCCCACGACATAACAGCACTCTACTTACTTTCTCCCAGCGTTTACCATTTCTGTTCTTCCTTCTTTTCTCTTCCTTCCTGCCTTCTGAGCTTTATCCCTAGGCAAATGCTGTTCTTTTGCTCTCATATGGTGGATTGTTCTCAGGAGTGCATGTACCTCCCTAGTGCTGTTCACCTTACATGCCTGTCTATTGTTTGCCTGAAAGTTGAGCTATAAGGGTAAGTTCAGTCCCAGGCTTGAAGGGTGTCTAAGGGCCATTGTCTTAGGGGTTCCTCCAGTCTCTATCAGATCAGTAAGCCTCCTCTTTTTTAGTATTTTGAGTTTTGTTCCACAGTTTTCTCCTACTCTATCCAGGACCTCCTATTGTGATCCCTTTCAGAGCAGTCAGTGGTGGCAGCCAGGCACCTTATCTTCCAGTCCCAGAGTTGTGGGGCTGGGATTGACATGGACTTTGTCCTCTGTGCTAATTGTTTCCTTTCATCTTTGATTGTCTTTACTTTTCTTTATTCTAAATGAGGAGACGCTGATAGTTGCACCTCAGATGGCCTCCTACAAGCTTTTAAGGTCCCAGTCACTGTTCACTGAAATAGGATGTGAACACTATATGTTTGGACTGTGCTATGCAAATTGACCTTGGTATCACTTGTGACTATGATCCTGAGCCCCAGTGACTCATTATCTCAAGATGCTTGGTTATAGCTAAGAAGTTTTCATAACTTTACCTTCTGTATGCTCTACTATAAGTAATATTCATGGATATATTTGCTTGCTATTTGAAATATAAACTTTAGAATATTTCCCATGATGAAATAGTCATAACATGCAGTGCTGAATTATGAGGTGGCCATGAACAGTGAGACAGGAATTTTTTGGGGAAAGGATTCTGTCAACCCTGATTGATTGCTTCCAGCAACCCATTCTCTGTTTAGTGTATGCAAACATCAATAATTAAGTAGGAGACAAAAGTTGAAAAATGATTGATGTCTGCTTTTATGATCCAACAGTGCAAGTCCCTGTAGTCAGCCTGAATATTTATGACATTGAGCCTACCACCATGCATGTGCAGTGGCAGCCCGTGGGAGGAGCTACTGGCTACACCTTGTCATATGAACCCACCAATGCCACAGAACCAACAAAAGCCAAAGAGGTGGGAGATACTTGTTCTTTATCATTGGGCCTTCCTGCAATTCTATCATTTGTTAGAGTCACCATTAAATTAAAATGACTTATGGGTTCATTTCTAACTTCATTCACAAAACCGAAAAATAGAACACTAGATTTTTGATCTATGATGTATTTTAGAAAACATTGATTTGAAAAAGGAAATGCAGTTCTTATAAATGGAATATAAAAGCTGTGCTCTGATAATCTAGGGGTTAGAAATAGGCTTCGGTTGGCTGTCCCAAGCAAGTGGAAATGTTGGATTTGAATGTCTTACTTCCTTTCGGCTTTGTGAGCCAACACCTGATGTACATTCATATGCAGATGCGTGTGGAGCCTACAGTGAATGATGTGCAGCTGAGTGACCTCATCCCCAACACTGAGTATGCAGTCACTGTTCAGGCCGCTCTGCATGACCTTACCAGTGAACCTGCCACTGCTCGGGGAGTCACCTGTAAGTTATTGCCAGGTTCCCTCCCTTTTTATTGCTGTAAATATAATGTTCATTAAGAATTTTTTTTCCTCCACCTAAAAATGCTAATGATAATTTGGTTTTAAGTTACAGAGTTCTGACTTTTGGCTATTAAATTTGAGAATAACTATCTTAATTTTAGATTTATGTTAGCATCTTAAATGAATTTCTGGCATGTACTTTTTGTTCATATTTACTTAGCCTATCAGTTGTTGTTGAGTTGATTCTGACTCATAGTAACCTCATCTGAATCAGAATAGAACTGTGCTTCGTAAGGTATTCAACGGCTGCTCTTTCAGAAGTTGATTGCCAGGCCTTTCTTTTGATGCATTTCTGGATGGACTGGAACCTCCAACATTTTGGTTAGCAGCTGAACATGTTATTTGTTTACACTACTTAGGGATTCCCTTTTTACATTTAGAATGCTTAAAATTGGGATGTATATACAATTAATGGTCTCTTATAGTTGCCTTTAATGCAGCTTTGGTGGTGCTGTGGTTAAAGCATTGAGCGCCTAACCAAAATATCAGCAGTTCAAAACCTGCCAGCTGCTTTGCAAGAGAAAGATGAGACAGTCTGCTTCTGTAAAGATTTATAGCCTTGGAAATCCTATAGGGGGAGTTCTACTCTGAAGCGACTCAATGGCAGTAGGGTTTTATAGTTGCCCTTGGTCAGATATTAATAGGGCATAGAACTAAAATTGATGGTGTCTTAGATCCATAAAATATGGTGTATAGCATTGATGAGAAAGAGAATGTGGGATTGAATGTCAATTTGGAAGAAAGATTTAGGTTTAAGGTCACATATCCCAAGTTTTTGTTGAAATAGAAGCCCTATAGCATGTATAAGTAAGTCTGTTTCCATTAAGCATATTAATCAATTACTCAACTCAAACAACACACTGAACGTCTTAAGTCACCATGCTTGCTAGGTGTTGGAAATACAAAAATATCAAGTGGATGAGAGAGAGGCAACAATAAGTAATTCAAAATAGTGTAGAGCCCACAGACTCTTTCGTAGTTTGCATTTCTCTTGTATGTTTTGGTCAGCCTTTTTTGTGCTTCAGGCTTACTACACTAGCATCCTAGATACTTTTTCTTTATAAGTGCCAATAATTGAAGTTAGAACTCTTGCCTCATCTGGCTGGTAGTTTTGTTTCTTGCTTGGAGAGATGAGCATGTTGGGTAGTTGCTTTAGCTTAAATTTGGTGAGTCTCAGTTTGCAAGAAATTGGAAGGAACCTTAAACGGAGTAAAAAGGACTGAGGAGACAGAAATATGATGGGGTAGAGAAGAGAAAGAGCCCCTCTTCTGTTTACCTCTGTGCTGCTCTAACGTAAAATACTACAAATGGGATGGCTTTAACAAACAGGAGTTTATTCTCTTACAGTTTGGAGGCTTTAAGTCCGAGTTCAAAGTGCCAGGCTCTAGGGGCTGGGGGAAAACCTCTCAACTTTGGGTTTCAGCTTTGCTTCCTGTTCCTGGCCCACTGAAACTGGAGGCTTTTCTTCACTCAGATAGGTGCTGGGTGCTGAGGCTGATAAACCCAAGGTAGACAAGTAAAAATGCACAGTCCCCACATTACCAAACAACACGGCAGGCCACTAATTCAAGTCCATGGAAAGTCCCAAGATTTGCAAAGCATTGCAGGCTGCTGAACAATGACTAGGCTACATGCAGAGTCCAAGTGTGCCATAAACTAGAGACTATTCCCAAGGCTGCTTCTTATATATGGGAAGCAGACCACATCCCAAAAGAAGCTACTGAGCTGCTTATGGTAGATCCCAGTATGGAGTTGATTGCCAGTCTCATCATGGAGAATAACTACCACCAGCTACCCAGCTACTCAACCAGGCCCAGCCAAGTTGACACACAACCTTAACTACCACAGCCCCTTTAGGGTGGATCAATATATATTCATTGATTAAGAAATAAATATTTATTAATCATCTTTTATGGGATTCTCATAAAAGCAAATGGGAGCAATTGCCATGTGGAATTGATGGTTTTGTAAAAATGAAGGGTAGCAGTGGATGGAAAGATGAGGATCCAGCCATGGATAGAGACATATGGATCTGACAGTGCTAGCACACAGGACTTGAGAGTCACAGTAAGATAAAAGACAAACACTTGGATTGGGCCCAGATTTCGATATGGTGCTGGACTGTATCAGCAGAGGAAAGGAGGATGCAGAGATACAAACCAAGAAAAAAAAAAAAAAACCAAAAACCCACTGCATCAGAGTTGATTCTGATTCATAGTGACCCTATAGGACAGAGTAGAACTGCCCCATAAGGTTTCTAAGGCTGTAAATCTTTATGGAAGCAGACTGCTACATCTTTCTCCCAAGGAGCAATTGGTAGGTTTGAACTGCCTACCTTTTGGTTAGCAGTGAGATGCCTTAACCACTGGGCCACCAGAACTCTCTAGCAGAGAGATGCAGGGAGACAAAAATATTGAAAGGATAGTGGTGCAAATACATGGAGGTGGGGATAGAAATTCATGGAGAGTTGAAATGAGAGACAAAGGAAAACGGTCAAACTGGCAGCAAGAAATAAAGAGATACTCTTTGATACATAAAAAGAGAAATCCTCTCTGTTCTGGTTACCTAGTGCCACTCTGACAAGAAATGTAGCACAAATGGGATGGCCTCAACAAACAGGAGTTTATTCTTACAATTTGGAGGCTTTAAATCCAAGTTCAGGAGCTCTGGTAGCATAGTGCCTGAGGCACTTGACTGCTAATCAGAAGCCTGGCAGTTCAAACCCACCAGCCACTCCTCAGAAGGAAGATGGGGCAATCTATTTCCGTAGTGATACTGCCTCGGAAACCCAAGGAGGGGTTGTTATGAGTCGGGTCCGACTCGACGGCACATAACAACAACCAGTCCAAGTTCAAAGTGCCAGGCTCTAGGGGTGAAAGCCCCTCAACTTTGGGGTCCAGCTGTGCCTCCAGCTCCCAGCCCACTGGAGCTAGAGGCATTTCTTCACTCAGACAGGTGCTGGTTGCTAATGCTGCCAAGCCCAAGGTTGACGAATAAAAAGGCACAGTCCCGATGTTACCAAACCATACGGCAGACCATTAACTTAAATTCATTGTAAGTCCCAAGGTCAGCAGAGCATAGCAGGCTGCTGAGCAACAACACCGCTGCATGCAGGGTCCAAGCATGCCATAGGCTAGAGACCATTCCCAAGACTTCTCCTTATATACAGGAAGCAGACCACATCCCAAAGGCAGCTACTCAGCTGCTTGTGGTAGATTCCACCACGGAGCTGATTGCCAGTCTCATCATGGGGAACAACCACCACCAGCCACCCAGTCACTCTACCAGGCCCAGCCAAGTTGACACACAAACATAACCACCACACTCTCCATTTGTCATACCTCCTTTTCAGGTAGCTTAGTTTGACTCAGTAAAAATTTATCATTCAGATTTTTCATCTAACCATTTAGGCTTTTGTGTATTTTCTGATAAACTGAATAGATACTTCACTTTGGCCCATCTTCATTCACTCTCTTCAGCATTTGTTTTTCTATGACATTCATAAGGAAATATAACACTTTTGATTTTGTTTTCTATCTTGAAAGATTTAAATATCTGATGTCATGTGAGGTGTACATTTACAATGATACAGGATGGCTGAGAAGAAATTAAGAATTTATTTAAATAGAATAAATTAAACAGAAGAAGTTCATGAGAAATTAGAGTTATGAAAACCAAAGTTTAAAGTTATCATATTTTCAAAAGCCTTCTTAAGCAGAATTCAGCTATTTCTGTTAGAATTATGTTGTTGTTATTTGCCACCGAGTCGACCACGACTCATAGCGACCCCTCCTTGGGTTTCCGAGGCAGTATCACTACGGAAGTAGGATTGCTCAACCTTCCTTCCGAGGAGTGGCTGGTGGGTTTGAACTGCCAGCCTTCTGGTTAGCAGTCAAGTGCCTTAGGCACTATGCTACCAGAGCTCCTGTTAGAATTATAGGACTTTTTAAAAGCTATTCTGCTGTACATCTTTTTCTTCAAATGACTACTTGAAAGCTTGTGTGGATGTTTTAGAGCTTGTGGTTGGTTACCACATCTGGACCCATGTTTGTCCATGTTTCTCTAGTACCTCTACCTGGACCTCGAGATTTGAAATTCAGAGATGTGACTCACAGCACCATGAATGTCTTTTGGGAGCCTGCACCTGGAAAAGTGCGTAAATATATCGTTCGATACAAAACACCGGAAGAGGATGCCAAAGAGGTAGGTTGACGATTAGAATGGATTTGAAAATATTTGTTTTCCTAGTGAGTTTAACAAAAGAACTGTTAAAAAGTATAGATAAGAGCATGTTTTGAATACTTGTCACTTTATTAATGTAGTGTTGAAAACTTATGAGATTAGTAAAACACTTTAAAAATCTGATAATATGTTGTACTGCCTTGCATTTCACTTAAAAATATTTTGTTGTATGATATTAATCTTGAAAAGAGAAAAATTTGAGTACATAAGGAATTCTAGAATCTAAATGGTATTTCCTTTTCATTCAGAAGCCTTATATGGTGCTCTGCATTCTATGAATTGTGAAAATTACTCATGTCCTAATACTGTTTCTGAAAATAAAGGTAGGAGGCAATGCAGAAAGAAGGGAAGTCTATCAGAGAATACGATGATAGGACAGTTGAGCAAGACAGATAGAAAGGATGAATGTATTGTTAGGGGAACTCCTTTTGGTAGTGAAATTGTTTTTGAGATGATGCTGAGGTGAAGAGCTGGTTCCATGACAACTGTTTCAAAATGGGAGCAAATTGAGTAGAATTTACTAGCAAATGGAATTAAAACTTGTGTGGAGGGGCATTAATGTCAGAAACTCAGAGGCATTTGTGGGACATATAAATTGTTTCTCTAAGCATGTAGTTAACTGACTCCACTGGTCATTAATGAATGATACAAAGGCTAATTTATACCTGTGCAAATAAATTCACTTCTCTCTGGGTTTCAGTTTCCAAAGGGATATGACTGCTAGGAGTTCTCACAGGGTTCTTGTGTATTGTATGTGAGATAATGAACAGGAGAGCATTTCTGAAGAAATAAGGCAGTGATAATAGAGGAAACAAGTGAAAATTGTTTGGCTGTCTGAATCTATGTTGTTGTTATGTGCCATCGAGTCAGACCCGACTCACAGCGACCCCTCCTTGGATATCCAAGGCAGTATCACTACGGAAGTAGATTGCCCAACCTTCCTTGTGAGGAGTCTGAATCTATAGACAGCTACAATTTATGAGCCAATAATATCAGGTATGGCTCTAGTATCTTTTTTTTTTTTTTTTTTCTGGTATAGATTTTTCACTTTGGAAACATTTAAACTTCATCCAGTTCCTGGATTCTTATGGAAATCGAGAAACACTGCTTTTTTTGTAATCATATTCTTTTTTTTTTTTTTGCTCTGGTGCATGGTGGTGGGGGGGACAGAAAACAAAAAACAAAACCCTTTGTTGGCCAGTGAAATCTAGTGACCTTATATATAGGACAGGTGGTACTGCCCCATAGGGTTTCTAAGGCTGTAATCTTTACAGAAGCAACTGCCACATCTTTCTCCCTTGGAGCTGTTGGTGGGTTTGAACCATGAAACTTGTGGTTGGTTAGCAGCTGAGCGCTTAACCACTGTGCCACCAGAGATCCTTAAACAACAGAGTGATCCTTAAAAATCAGAACTAAACCCTTTGTAAAATGAGTTCCACTGCTGTTTTTCCTACAGGTAGAGGTGGATAGATCACGGACCAGCACCCCTCTCAGAGACCTCTTTTCACAAACCCTGTATACAGTCAGTGTTTCTGCAGTGTATGATGAGGGGGAGTCTCCACCAGTGACTGCTCAAGATACTACCCGTGAGTTGTTGGGAAACAGCGCTTTATATGCTTGCATAACTGAGCTTCCTTGGTTATCTCATTTCTCAATACTTTTTTTTTTCTTGCCAGTATTTAATAATGTTTGGATTCATAGGTTGTTTTTCACTTACTTTCTTTGGAACAACATGTCCCATCTTCTATCATTGTATCCATTCCTTTTATAAATTTTTTCTATCCCACTTCATTATTCTATCAGCCAGTGTTACTAATTCATATTCCAGATACTTAACTGGTGGGTGTATATGCACACACACACGTGTGTGTGTGTGTGTGTGTGTGTGTGTGTGTGTTTGTATTGGAGTATGGAGGAAGCACGTTCTTGTTATACACTGGACATTTTCTCTGGAAAAGTTGCATTGATTATCAAATATTTTTTGAGCTCCTATTTGTAAAGTGCTGTTGGGGTAAGAAAATTTAAACATCTTTGCCTAGTAGTAGAGATATACAAATTGAATTAACAATACATGGGATCATGTGTGGAAGACCAGATAAATGGCACTCAAATTACCTACTGTGGGATCTCAGGGGAAGTGGAGACTGCCCCTGTGCAGGGGTGGGAGAGACACAGGGCCGAGTGTGCTGGGCTCCTCCTCCCTACTCTGTTCTACTTTGTCTTCAAGGGATGCTGGTTTCTCTCCCTCTCATGGTTGTTGTTGTTGTGTGCTGTCGAGTCGGCCCCGACTCATAGCGACCCCTCCTTGGGTTGCCGAAGTGGTATCACTACAGAAGTAGATTGCCCAACCTTCCTTCCGAGGAGTGGCTGGTGGGTTTGAACCACCAGCCTTCTGGTTAGCAGTCAAGTGCCTTAGGCACTATGCTACCAGAGCTCCTATGGTACTTCCTTATTATTTAACCCAATTATTATTACCTGTCAATCATTTTCTATTTACTCCAAGTTCCCTTGATCCCTCCATGAAAGCAGAGGTGTGCCTATTTTGTACAACTTTGTATCTCCAGCTAATGGTGGTCTTTAGCTAGTGGTGCTAGTCTGGAATTTTTACCTCTGGTCCAGTAACTCTTCTATGAGAGGCCCAATGGCTTCTCCTTTACTGCCCAGCTTTCTGTACATGATCAGGGTATCTTCAAACACATCTACTTCTCCTTTCTCGATTCTGCTATTTTCCTACATGTGATGTCTCTTGGTGATTTCACTTGCTTTCTTGGCATCAGTTTTTACCTGGAAAGAGTCATACTAGAGGTAAGAATTGATACATGTGTATAGAGGATGACTTTGCATGAACATGAAAGGGGAGGTAAAGAGAAAAAAGAGAAAAAATAGATTAGTGAAAGCATATAATTTAGTATACTACATTAATATTTTCAGTATATGCTTCTTCCAAAAACCTGTTGTTGTTGAGTCAATTCTGACTCACAGAGACCCTATAGGACAGGATAGAAATGCCCATAGGGTTCCCAAGGCTGTAATCTGTACAGAAGCAGATTGCCACATCTTCCTCCCATGGAGTGGCTGAAGGGTTTGAACCACCAACCTTTTGGTTGGCAGCCGAGTGCTTAAGTGGCTTGTTTATATGATTCCCCTTGTTAAGTTTTCCCAATAACTTTTAGATACTACCTCCAAAGTAATTCTTAACGGTTGGTTTTGCAGTTGTGATTGTGGAAGTGGGAGGAAGCAGCCTCTTTATCTCAATGGTCCTGTTTATTGTAGTTATTAGAAACAAATTTTATGATAGCTCTGGATTTTGTGTGATTGGCTTTGGTTTTCAGGAGGTAGGGAATTAATTGGCAGTGAAAGTTCAGGACAGATGCCACACATTGCAGATTGCTTGGGCTGAAAACCACTTAGAGTGCCTGGTCAATGGAGGGGTTGTTAGTGGGAATTCCAGCAGTCATCAGCACCTCCAGGATTGTCTCTATTGTTTGGTTAGAGTCAGTACAGTCTGCTTAGTATTATGTTTAAGGTTAGGTATCTGTAGAGAAAAGCTGGAGATTGCTTAGATCATTACAGTTTTCAAAGTTTCCTTTCTGTGGTAAAATTCCTAGGTTGGAATTCATTGTATGTTTAAGCAGATATGTTGCAGTCAATTGTCAAAATGCAATACATGCCCTGTTTAAAGTGAGGTAGATGTTCTCATTTTTAAAGTGGAGCAATGTGTGTATTTTTGTTAAATAGAAATGAAGCAGTTTCCTTTTGAGTATTAGAAAAGTGAATTCTGAAAGTTAAAATACAAATGAATAACTGTTTCTTTGGGCATCATCTTAAATTTGTAAGCAGCCATGTACTTGGTTTATCCCATTCTTGGGTAAGGAATAGGGCCTCTTAACCTAGAGTCCTTGCATCTCTTTGGGGCCATTGATAGACTCGAGAAGGTTCAGGAAGTTGTATGCCAGAGTTTGTATTATGTGCTTATATGTACTGTTTTGTGAAAGAGTCCATGACTTTTATTAGATTTCTCAAAAAACTTTGAGACACTAAAAGGTTAGGAAACACTGAGTTAGAAGAGCATTACTAAATGGTATATCTTCTTTTCTTTTTTAAATCACCATTTTAATTTAATTTAAATTAAATTATTATTTAATTTAATAATCTTACCCATTATGAATGGGTAAGATGTTTGATTCTAAAAAATGCATTCAATCAGTTTTTCCATGTCCATTAAAATAAAATAAGGTAGTTTATTATTATTATTGCTATTAGATTACATTAAGTTTGTAGGCTACATTCAAAAACTTAATGCTGCTTTTTCTCATGATAGGACATGTCCCAGCCCCGACCAATCTAAGGATTACTGAAGTAACACCAGAAAGTTTCAGAGGAACTTGGGATCATGGGGCTTCGGATGTGTCTCTCTATAGAATCACCTGGGCCCCTTTGGGAAGTTCAGATAAGATGGAGGTAGTGTTGACTCTCTTTATTACTTTTATTTATTTATTTATTTCATATCCCATTTATTTATAAGGAGTCTTGTTTTGAAATATGTATTACCTCTTGCCATATCAGCACCTTTCCTAACTAGTGATATTTGAGTTCATGGCGTGCATTAAAGTTGGAGGGACACCTGGCTAAGTGATTGCAACAAATTGCTATTAAGTGTTGTATGATGTAGGTGGTATCTTCATTTTGTGTAAGTTCTTTTCTCTTTCCCCAAGACCATTGTAAATGGAGATGATAATACTTTGGTATTTGAAAATCTGAACCCGAATACTCTCTACGAAGTTTCAGTTACTGCTATTTATCCTGATGAGTCTGAGAGCGATGACCTGGTTGGCAGTGAGCGCACATGTAGGTTTTCAGCCTTCAAACAGAACATTGGAATTTTAAACTTACTTTTTAAAAATACAGCTACAGCTATATTAATAATGTTTTCCCAAACTTTTTCTTTTAGTACGTTTGATACCCTTAACAACGCAAGGTAAGAATTTCATTTGCTGAATTGTATGAATGAATAAATAGTAAATAAACAAGTGAGTGAAAATTAACAACAGAGAAATCCATTGGGAACAAGCCTTCTTTAAATTGTAGGTGTTGAATGGGGCTTCTTTTAAACAGGGCTTTCTTCAGAAGCTTTGCTTCCCTGTACTACTTGTTGAGTTGTCATTTAAAATTCATTGACCTTTATTTATGATAGGGTCAAATTTAGTTCTAAACCCTGAACTGTACAACTTGATTTTCTTAGGACATTTTATCTATAGCTACATATATTTTTGAGGCATTTTCTCTATGCTTACTTGGTTTTTCAATAATCTTTCAGCTCCAAAAAGTGGTCCACGAAATCTTCAGGTATATAATACCACATCTAACAGCTTGACTGTAAAGTGGGATCCTGCTAGTGGTCGTGTGCAGAAATATAAAATCACTTACCAACCTTCAACAGGGGAAGGCAGTGAACAAACGGTAATTTGTTTTGTAAAAATAGTATCTTGTTCTAATTCTACCATTTTCTCTTCAAATTCCATTCGCCTTTTAATATTTAGCCATGTTTAGTTTTTAAGGGACTTAGGGTTTACTGTATTGACTAGAACCATTTGATTCTTTAGCCAGCACTCCATCCCTGATGGAGACATCATGGATGTTTTCAGTGAGGCCTTCGTTGCTATTTTTGGTGGCCTCAAAGCATCAGGCATGTGCCTCAGTACATCCACATACCCCTCAAAATCTGTTAGGCTGCATTACGCATAAAGGTATCTAGACAATTTTTTTAGTCTATTTAGATTTCCAGTCCATATCTTGTTAGTTAATTAAGGGTTGATAGTTTGCTAAATAACAGCAAAGTATAAAATTAGTTTCTTTCACTTAATCCCAAATCTGTCTTTGTTTGTTTGTTTTTGTTGTTGTTTTGTTTTTTTTGGTGTGTTATATACACTTTTAATAAGGTAGCTCCTGGATTTGGTGTTCCAAGATCTGGGACTCCATTCACCTACATAATATTTATTGTTTTTATATTATTATTTATCTTTATCATCTTTATCTTTTCAGTCTTCCCTTATTTAACAGAGTCCTTGTTCCTTCCTCTGCTTGCTTTGCTTGTCTGTCCTTGGACCTTGTATAGCTTTGCCTTCCTGCAACGTGTAACTAGAAATGCATACATTATCTTAGATCAGGAAGCACCTTGGTTTTTATACAGATAAAGTGATGCTTTCTGATTTATTTAAAATAACTTAGTGAGGTCCAGATTTAAAAAAAAAAATTTGTCTGTAATATTTTCTCATATGGCCTTAGGAAGACATGATTAATTAACCTTTAATCATTAAACTTGCTAAACTCCAGCAAATGGACCATATATATCTCTTACCAGTTTACAGGTTTTAGCAGACACATACACCGACAATGGTTAAAGGTATGAGAAAGGTCTGTAATAATACATCATAAATCAGGATTAGGAACCCTCCCATGCCCAGTGTGACTTTTGAGTTGATCTTTTGTGTCTTTCATTATTCCAGTCTTAGGTAATATGACACATAATGATTGAGAATGTATATATTTAGTTAAATAGATTAGCAATAGTAACCTAAGTATCAATTATAATCACCTGATTTTTATAGAAAATAAGATGAAACAAAATAGATGGAATGACACTTTAATTTTAAAAACAATTTCTTTTCCAGATTTAGACTTAGATAAAATTATAAATAAAAGAAAATAAAATCAGATTTAGATAAAATTATAAAGCAGATGAAGCTTGTTCACTTTCTTGGTGATACTAACCCACCAACTACTTTTCCTGAATGACTTTTAGTTTCTCTCATATGTTTGTTATAATTAAAAAGAGTCTAATAGATTTAGGCACTCTGGTAGCATAGTGCCTAAGGCACTTGACTGCTAACCAGAAGGCTGGTGGTTCAAACCCACCAGCCACTCCTCGGAAGCGAGGTTGGGCAATCTACTTCTGTAGTGATACTGCCTCGGCAACCCAAGGAGGGGTCGCTATGAGTCAGGTCCGACTCGACAGCACATAACAACAACAACAACAATAAATTTACCTAATGGACAATATTAGCTGATAATATCTCGAGGTTTGTTATTTTGAGCGATATTTGCATTTTAATGCTAGTACAAGAAATAATGAAAATAATGGATTATTAAAAACAGAATTATTTTTGAAGAATTGTGAGGAGAAAAGTAGGTAGATACCTCTCTGCTTATTCATAAGTCTAGTTCTACTAAATAGAGGCTTTTAGATTAATAAAGTATCAAATTTTTATAAAGATGGCTTGTCCTGATATTCTTTTCTCAAAAGCTCAAATATCAAATTTATTAAAATTAGCCACTGTTATTTAGTTTGCTCATATTGAAGATAACTACAGTGATTTACCGAGGTTATCTTTTTTTTTGGAACTCAGACTACTTGAGTGATGGGTGCTAAATTAGAAACATCTGGACTTCACTAGTGCATCCAGGTGTCCACATGCACACTCACTGTGGGGAGCAGGCCATTTTCATGAAATTTTAATTTATGGTATAAACATCTGAATTTGGTAGATTGTTAACAAATAATACAAATTTTCTTTCAACAAGATAGCTAGATGGTTTTAAGTAATGAATAAAAAAAAAGTAAGAACTTCATAATTAGAGGAAATTGGAAATCTTCATTCCACAAGACTGGTATCCTGGAGATGCCTGGGAACCCCTGCCTGAATGTGGCCTGGCAAAGGTTCTAGTCACACAGTTTACACAGTGAACGCTGGTGGAGTGGTAGTTCTTTTTTTTTTTTTGAAACACCAAGAGCATTAGATCGCTTGCTGAATCATTTGACTGTGTTTCTAAAGCAAATAAAAAAATCTGTAAAATAATAAAACTAATACTGAATGGTGTGGAGTCTGTAATATTATGCGATTTTTTGATATCTTAAAGTCGCTTTGTAGCTCAGTCATGATTAATGCCTTTTTTGGGGAAGAAGTTTGTGAAATGTGTTTTGGATGAAATTTTGCAGTGCTGGTGCAAGTTGAAATACCTTTTTGAGGTCACTAGTTAAAAGCTTAAACTCCTTTTTATAATTTGAGGTACATTTTTACATTTAAAATTATACCATAAGCTATATTTTCAAACTTTAACATAGTATGTGTGTGTTTTCAGAACTTGGCAAGGGTCTCACAGAGCTCTCCTGCAGAAAGAACTTTTTGTAATTAATGAGATGGAGAGAACAAGGCTAACACTTATCCCTGTTTTACTCAAGACCACAATAGGGGGACGGCAGAACAGCGTGGTCTTGCAGAAACTGAAGCCCGACACTCCTTACACGATCACTGTGTCCTCCTTGTATTCTGACGGTGAAGGAGGACGGATGACAGGAAGAGGCAAGACCAGTAAGTGACACCAGAGTTCCTGTGGTTTCTTTAGTACCTTCTATTGGAATGGAATCATCATCTTTATCCAGAAACAATGGTGGGACAAAAGGTTTTATTAATCTTTGAAAATGCATTTAAAAATTGGTATTAATTTTTTTTTTAACATCCTTGCTTGTAGTTATCCAAACTATATATGATTAAAAAAATGCTCTGAGGTCAAAATGTCTCATGGTGATGGTGATATGAGATATGAGCACCAAATTATTATAGCCCTTCATGCAATACTTTAACACTCATTTGTAGGCTGCCTGCTATGGGTAGGCAGTGTTCTGGGGTATCCAGGAGATATCAATGACACCATGTTTTGACAGTGCTTGGGTTGGTAGGATCGTACTGTGATGCAATTTCTCTGCATTTCAGAACCACTGAATACAGTGAGGAACCTAAGAGTGTATGACCCTTCTACCAGCACCCTGAATGTTCGTTGGGACCATGCAGAGGGAAATCCTCGGCAGTATAAGCTCTTCTATACCCCAACAGCAGGTGGTCCAGAGGAACTGGTAATTATTTATTGAAGTGAAAAATATTAGTTTGTTGAAATACAAATGAATGATTTAAAAGTGGAACTAAAAGAAATAACCACTTTGCTTTTGAGCTGAAGAAGTTTTTACTCACATAATAGAAATTGACGGTTGATAGATTGGTTGGTGGCTTAGTGCCTGAGTGGTAGGTCAATTTCAAGATTGGAGTAGGATAAACAATCATGACAGGAAGTCCTGAAGATGGAGCATAGGGTGTGTGTGGGAGGCTAGAAAATCCTTCATAACCTCTAGTAACAGTTCATATGGTATACATCATTGCATCCTATTATAAAACTTGCTTTATGGTTTGGTCTTGAGATAGTATTTTGAGTATTACATTGTTGGAGGTATTATTTGTTTTACAAGTTTGTCAAATGAAATGTTTTATGTTTTATTAAAATCTCTAGGTACCAATCCCTGGGAATACCAATTATGCTATTCTTAGGAATCTGCAGCCTGATACTCCATACACCATCACAGTAGTTCCTGTTTATGCTGAAGGTGATGGGGGACGCACATCAGATACTGGAAGGACATGTAAGTAAAAGGGCAGAAGAATTTAGTTTTTCATTATAAATTTAGCTTTTTGTTATAAGGAAAATATAGGCCCATTAAAATAGAATTCAGAAAATTCAAAATGATAGAAGAAAAACATAAAAATTACCCATAGTGAACATTTCAAACACCACCAGTGATTAACATTTGGGTGTATGAAATTATAATAAATTTATAAGGGTTTTCTTCTTTTGAAAGAGTTTCAGGATTTGTAAATGTGTACACAATCATCACTATGCTAATTCCTGATGAAAACTCACTGAGCTTTGCTCTGTATCTCATAAATTTGTGTGAAATAGTGTTTTGTAATTGTCATTCATATTGTGAATCATTGAAATCTGTTCATTGCTTGACTTAGTTGTACACTTTTCTGCTTTGCTGATGAGGTTGCTTGTTGGCATTAAAAATTGATATGTTTTTATTTGCCATTAACAGCTTGAGAAACCAGTTTATGATGGTTTTAGTATTGTTTACAGATTCCTGTGCATACTTATAGATACTTATTTGGCTTTAAAAATATACTTGCTGATGGTTAAAAGGAAACAAGCATGGATGGATTCCTTTGGTAGAAAATTGGTGGTCTGGAAAGATGATGTTATTGGCTAAACTAGAGCTGGGGATTAATATGTGGACTTTCTATGATTTTCTAAGCCCTATTGCTATAGTTAATTGAAAACTGAGCGTACCATTCATTCTGCCCCTCCCCCACTTTTGGCCTTTTCTCCTAATCACAGAAGGCAGTCAGTAGGTATTTATTGAAGGTTGGATGAGTGATTGACACTATCTGACTGAATTACATATGTCCTATAGCTCTGGTGGCTCAGTGCCTAAGGCATTTGACTGCTAATCAAAAGGTTGGTGGTTCAAACTCACCAGCATGGAAGGTAGATGGGGCAATGGGGCAATCTGCTTCCATAAAGATTTACCACCTTGGAAAACCAATGAGGGTTGCTGTGAATCAGAATTGATGGCAGTAGTTTGGTTTTTTATAGCTGTTGTCAGGTTTTACTTAAAAGGAAGACACTATAACATTCTCTTCTATATTTCCATTATCTACGTTAGAAAACTGAAGCTCCTTTTCCCTTGTTCATTTTTCAGGGCAACCCAGTTCTACTATTCTTAATAATTTGTTTTTATTGGAAACAACTTTACTTCCATATAGACAGAGGCTAACCTTGGCTATATTTGGATTTGAATTTGAACAATTTTAACTTGCTTTCATATATGTAACTTACTTTCATGATTAGAAGTTTAAGGAGGATAGTATTTTATCCTATTACAGATTGTAGTTCTATAAAAGTGATAATAAAAGCTCGACGTGTATAAACAGACTTAAGAAATATGTGTTGGCTTTCCTTTCTTCAGTGGTGAGAGGACTGGCAAGAAATGTCCAAGTGTACAATCCTACACCCAACAGCCTCGATGTTCGCTGGGACCCTGCTCCTGGGCCTGTGCTGCAGTATCGAATTGTGTATTCTCCAGTGGCTGGCACAAGACCCTCTGAATCTGTAAGTAATTTTATCTTAGAGCTTAGTAAAAGAATTTTGTAGATTCTACTGTGACTCTTGCCATTGCCGCTGGCTGGAAATAATAAGTCAGTTGTTGGTGTGGGCACTGGCTCTCATGGAAACTTCATGTCCTAATGAATACAGTCTTGTGTTTGCATAATGTGAGGTAGCATGTGAAAAAGCAAACTCCAAATATCCTAGGTTCCGTGTGTATAATACTTAGATAATGGTTTTCAATGACTTAAGGCAGGTGCATTAATTATAAGGCAAGTTATAAGTTGAATAATGAATGTTGACAAAATGCAAATTAATTATGAGTTAAAAACACAGTAATAAATGCAAATCATTGCAGAACCTTGTCAGTTTGGGCTTTTGTTGTAAAGAACAAATGTCTGTGTTATGAATGCCAGCCTTTTGTTGCTCTTACAAATCAATTTATCTTCAAGTCATAGTACTATGCAGTTTTGTAAGTAGAGTAGCAATTTAGAAATCAGAAATGAATAATTGAATAAGTATAGCATTAGAACACTGGAAGGAAAGTAAATTTATAGACCAATATAATTTGTAAGTATTTATGAAGGTAAACAGTGATGATGAACAAAGATAAGCAAATGATGAACAACACTTGTGTTCTGTAAGCGTTTTGGTTTTCATGTCCCTGTATGTGAGAGGAAATATTCAGGCAACTTTTGCTGTTATCCATTGTATCTATTTTAGGAGCTCTGGTAGCATAGTGGCTAAGGCACTTGACTTCTAACCAGAAGGCTGGCAGTTCAAACCCACCAGCCACTCCTCGGAAGAAAGGTTGGGCAATGTACTTCCATAGTGATACCGCCCCAGAGACCCAAGGAGGGGTTGCTATGAGTTGGGTCCGACTCCACGGCACATAACAACAAAAACGTTATATCTATTTTAGCACAAATCTCCTCCCAGTGTGTGAATCCCTTTTCTTATATATATATAACATTCAGGAAGCTTTGAGGTAAATACCATGACCTTATATGTTTTATGTGAGAATCTTTATAATAATCATAAATGAGAGATAATTGAAGCTGCTTAGGGTCAAGTGTGCACTAATCCTTTGGGAAAGGAAATTTTTGAGATTACATTGGATCTAATAGTGTGGCCTGGGCAGAGATCATGTGGGAAGTGCAGTTGGCTTCTGATGTGTTTGGGCTCAGCCTTTTATTGTAAATAGTATTTTGGTGACTAACCAAAGACTTGGTAAGCATTTGGGTTGTTGTCAGGCAGAATTTGGCTTTCTTCCCCTTCCAGATTGTGGTGCCAGGAAATACTCGAACAGTGAACCTGGAGCGACTGATTCCGGACACACTCTATTCTGTGAACATCGTGGCTCTCTATTCAGATGGAGAGGGGAATCCCAGTCCCAGCCAGGGCCAAACACGTGAGGCAGAAATCCTTTCCCAGCCCATTTTCTTGTAACTAGATTAGCAGGGCTTCTTCTAGTGAGTGACAAGTGGAGGCGGGGTGGTGGTGGTGAAGGAAGGGTGGTTAGCCCTCAGTCATCCCTTTGTGTAGGTGCAGGCTAGTCTCTGCATGCCATCCTGCCTGGGCTCCCCCCACATTCAGAGACCAGGCTAGAGTTCTGGGCCGAGGACTGACCTCTATGCTGAGGGAACTTGATTCTTTTGCTCTCAGCACTTTTTCTTCTTCTTCTTTTTTTTTTAAATCTGGAATGTAAAACTCACATGAGGAGGGATTTCTTCCCCTGAAGTAGGTCTTCTGACCTAGTGGGCCTCTGGAAATGTGACAGCTCTGCCTCCATGTTTCATTAAATAGAAGGGAGTAATAGTTGTTATAATAATCTCTTTCAGTCTGTAAATTTGGGTTAAAGCCTAGCTCTATGTCACTGAAAGTTTGGCATTTAACTGTAGTTCTGAAATGTGGAACTTTATACTGTTTATGATTTCACATTAAAAACCAATAGAAAATGTGTATTTTAACATAAAGGAGCGAACATCCTAGAAAATGGTGAAACACCTGCAAGTAACTTCCTTAATCTGATTTGGGTAAAGTTCTTTGACTCCCGACCCCCTTCACCAACTACCCCCTACCTATCAGGCAGGTAACTAATTCTGTTGTGTTTTATTTATTTAGTACCACGAAGTGGACCAAGAAACCTGAGGGTCTTTGACGAGACAACCAATAGCCTTTCTGTAGCCTGGGACCATGTTGATGGGCCAGTTCAGCAATACAGGATCATTTATTCTCCCACTGTTGGTGATCCAATTGATGAATATGTAAGTCTAATACTCCTTTGGGAGCTCTGGTAGCATAGTGCCTAAGGCACTTGACTGTTAACCAGAAGGCTGGCGGTTCAAACCCACCAGCCACTCCTCGGAAGGAAGATGAGGCAATCTACTTCCATAGTGATACTGCCTCGGAAACCCAAGGAGGGGTCGCTATAAGTTGGGTCCGACTCGACGGCACATAACAACAACAACAACAACAACAACAACAATACTCCTTTATCTGGGCATTTGCCTTTTTGGAGAGTGAAGTTATACTTGTCCTTTAGGAGTATTCTGTGATTAGGGTTGAGTCTCTAACTATTGTGTGAATCACTTTTATGTGACTTTCTGTGACTTGATATTGGGACCACCTGCATGTGCCTAGTGTGACCTTCACATGACCCAGGCTCATTCTTATTCTAACTATAGTTAAGAAACTCTGTCTTATTTTTGTGATCAGGTAGATATTTTTACTACTTATTTATATCACAGAAACTAAGTCTAGTGAAATGTGATACCTAGTACTGATTTCTGGGATATCTAAATTAACGTTCAAATGAAGTGATTATCCAAATCCTACCCTTTGCTCAATCTAATTCATCTACAAGGTCTCTTAAATATTCCAGTGCTAACTGGTCTCTCCTTTTCTCTAAACTTAATATTTCACAGTACACATTGGTTTTGTAATATAGATACTTTCACATTAGCTTCAATTTTTGAGTATCCTAGGTTGTCTCTCCAGCACCAGATTGAAATTTCTTCTTAACCATCGCTATGCATAGCCATTTGTTATGGATGGAAAAACCACTCCATTTGAGGTCCAGTTATTAAATGCTATTGGTTGTGGAAAATTACAAAAAATGTTGATTCTAAAGCAGTTAGGTTAGTGGTTTTTAACAATTTCACCACATGTATCCTCTTTAATCACTCTTCCTTTATAAACTCCCTGTGACGAATATTTAATCTACTTGAACCTGACATATTAAGCTTCACTTCAAGCAATTTTATTAATAAAAAACACATGTAACTGTCATTTAGCATTTCTGATCAAAATGAGATAGATAACATTACCAGAGCTAATGGATATAGTTTTAGCCAAAATAAAGATGGCTCCCTGCTATACAGTTCGTTTGGCCATATCATGACAAATATGCAGTTTCCCTTACCTTTCTGAAAAGGTTGAAAATATAACTTCGTCCTATGATTTACTACTTGGTATAACAAGACTTTAGGCTGGGAATCATTGGTGTAAGTGATCCGTGTTGCTTGTAGAAGCCAAGCGTAGGGTTGGGAGAGAGCTCGAGAGGTCTGTCTGATTCATGCCCTTTGCATGGAAGTAGTTGAATGCATTCTTTTCCATCCTTTTCACCTACTAACATTAGTCAAGCTGATTCCTGAAGGTAGAGACTAAGTCCATTTTGCTCACTGATATATTCCTAGAAGCTAGCACCATGTTTGGCCCGTGGTGGATACTTAGTACATATTTGTTGAAGGAATACAGGAAAACATAACATGTAAATAAGAAAAATGAAGGAAATATATGTCTACTATTGAGTGCTGTGGTACTCAGTAACATGTATTGAAGTGTCCTATACACAGCCACCTGTAATCCTTATAACTTCCTTCAGAGATGCTAATACATGTAACTCTTAAGTGTGTGATGTAGAATTAGAGCACAGATCTCTGATTCTAAAACCATGCTCCTATTTTACAAAGAGGCAGTATAGAGGGAAGCATGTTTGTCTTGCCATGAATATTGTGTAACAAAAGAAAATAGGAAAAAAACCGTTGTTTATGGGAAAACATAAGATAATATTGTTTTTCAATCTGGCAGTCCTCTAGCTGGTAATAAAATAAATATATAATTTAACTTCCCCATAGACGACAGTCCCAGGCAGAAGAAATAATGTAATACTACAGTCCCTGCTATCTGATACTCCATATAAAATTACTGTTATAGCTGTTTATGAAGATGGAGATGGTGGTCATCTCACAGGAAATGGAAGAACGGGTAAATATCTTATACTTTTTCATTATCTTTAAATTTTGTCTTTACTAATCAATCTCGGGGCCGACTCGATGGCAAACAACAACAAACAACAACAATCAATCTCAAATACTACATTAACACTGCAATAACACTAAGTTAGACATTGAATTTTTTCCAAATAATAGCATGGGAACAAAATTTGTTTTTAACTTTTCAGAGGTCCATGATGAAAAGAAAAAGGAAACAGAAATCCTTGTGTTTCATTTTGCTGGAGATAGTTTTAATTCTTCTTTAGAAAACCATCACTTATTCTCTGAATAATGTTTTAGTCATGTGGTGTTGGCTAGGGCTCAGTCAAGGTAATCAAACCAACACGCTGTCATCTAGTTGATTCAGACTCATAGTGACCTTCTATAGGGTTTCCAAGGCTGTGAAGCTTTACAGAAGCAGATGGTCTCATCTTTCTCCCATCAAACCACTGGTGGGTTTGAACCACAGACCTGTTGTTTAAAAGCTGAATGTTTTAAGTACTATGCCACCAGGTCTTCTCAGTCAATATAGTCAAAATATCCTCTGTTGTGATTGAGTCTTAAGTCACAAATCAAGAAGCAAAATGGTTAGCAATCATCTTCTATCTTACAAATTTAATTTTTATAAAGAAAAATATTTGTTTTCCATTCTATCAAGGAATTTACAAAGAAATTACCAGTGTTCAAGCCCCTTTCATAAACTACACTTGTTGTTGTTATGTGCCGTTGAGTCAAACCCGACTCATAGCGACCCCTCCTTGGGTTTCCAAGGCAGTATCACTACAGAAGTAGGATTGCCCAACCTTCCTTCCGAGGAGTGGCTGGTGGGTTTGAACCGCCAGCCGTCTGGTTAGCAGGCAAGTGTCTTAGCCGCTATGCTACCAGAGCTCCCATAAACTACACTAGTGGCAGTTTTTTTTACTTTAGAGCAGAGGTTCTCCAACTTGACTGCTCATTGTAATCACCTGAGGAACTTTAAAAACATGCTTCTGAATGATGTAACCAGGCTGTGTGCAGCCTGGATTTGTGGATCCAGCTTTGAACTTGTTCATTCAGATTTGACTGAGTATTTGCATTTCCAACCCAGATATACTGAATCAGAATTAACATTTTAACAAGATCCCTGTAATAATGGGGATCTATAAGAATGAACCAACTGGAAGCCCTGCTGTGAATGTTAAATGGCACCAGCTGTGGTTCTAATGTGGTTTTTGCATAAAGACAGGATGGGCTCTAGGTCTGAGTTCCATTAATACTAAATATTGATATTTCTGTTTTTCATTTCATTCAGAAAAAAACCTACTTAGGTAAGATAATTTCAAATTCTCTGCTATAGTCACTTGCCCCAAATCTTTTTCTGTCTAAATGATCTTGACAACATTACAGAATTTGGGAGCGTTAATATTTGAAACACAAGGAACACATAAAGATTGACATCCTGGGCATTAGTGAGCTGAAATGGACTTGTTTTGGCCATTTTGAGTCATATGATTCAAATCATATGACAACCATATGATCTACCATGCCAGGAATGACAAATTGAAGAGGAATGGTGTGGCATTCATCATCACAAAGAATGTTTCAAGATCTATCCTGAAGTACAATACTGTCAGTGATAGGATAATATATCCATATGCCTACAAGGAAGGCCAGTTATTGTTACTATTACTCAAATTTATGTACCAATCACCAAAGCCAAAGATGAGGAAACTGAAGATTTTTACCAACTTCTGCAGTCTGAAGTTGACCAAACATGCAGTCAAGATGTGCTGATTATCACTGGTGATTGGAATGCAAAAGTTGGAAACAAAGAAGAATCTCTGATAGTTGGAAAATATGGCCTTGGTGATAGAAATGATGCTGGAGATCGCATGACAGCATTTTGCAAGACCAACGACTTATTCATTGCAAATACCTTTTTTTCAACAACACATATGATGGCTATACATATGAACATCACCAGATGGGAGTATACAGGAATCAGATTGACTACATCTGTGGCAAGAGGTAATGGAGAAGCTCAATATCCTCAGCCAAAACAAGGCCAAGAGCTGAATGTGGAACAGACCATCAACTGCTCATATGCAAGTTCAAGTTGAAGCTGAAGACAATTAAAACAGGTGCGTGAGAGCTAAAATATGACCTTGATAATATCCGTCCAGGATTTTGAGACCATCTAAAGAATAGATTTGATACATTGAACAACAATGACTGGAAACCAGAAGAATTGTGGGATGACATCAAGAACATTATCCATGAAGAAAGCAAAAGGTCATTAAAAAGACAGGAAGGAAAAAAAAAAAAAAAATGGATGTCAGAAGAGACTCTGAAACTTGCCCTTGAATGGAGAGTAGCTAAAGCAGATGGAAGAATTGACAGGATAAAAGAGCTGAACAGAAGATTTCAAAGAGCAGCTCGAGAAGACAAATTCAATCATTATAATGAAATGTGAAAATACGTGGAGTTAGAAAACCAAAAGGGAAGCACACACTCAGCATCTCTCAAGATGAAAGAACTGAGAAAAAAATTTAAGCCTCAAGTTGCAATATGGAAAGATTCTATGGACATCAAATGTGCAGGAGACATTAAATCTATAGAATGATGCAGGAGACATCAGAAGAAGATGGAAGGAATACACAGAGTCACTATACCAAAAAGAATTGGTGGATGATCATCCATTTCAGAAGGTGGCATATGTTCAAGAACCAATGGTACTGAAAGAAGAAGTCAAAGCTGCACTGAAATAATTGGTAAAAAACAAGGCTCCAGGAATGACGGGATACCCACTGAGATGTTTCAACAAATGGATGCTGCACTGGAGGCATTCACTCAGCTCTGCCAAGAGATTTGGAAGACAGCTACCTGGCCAACTGACTAGAAGAGATCCATATTTATACCCATTTTAAAGAAAGGTGATCCACAGAATGTGGAAATTATAAAAAAAATATCATTGATATCACACACAAGTAAAATCTTACTGAAGATAATTCAAAGATGGTTGCCATAGTATATTGATGGAGAACTTCCAGAAATGCAACCTGGATTCAGAAGGAGACATGGAACGAGGGATATCATAGCTGATGTTAGATGACTCTTGGCTCAAAGCAAAGAATACCAGAAAGATGTTCACTTGTGTTTCATTGACTATGCAAAAGCATTCGATTTTGTGGATCATAACAAATTGTGGATAATATTGACAAGAATGGGAATTCCAGAACAATTAGTTGTGTTTATGAGGAACCTGTACATAGACAGGAGTCTGTTTTTGAACAGAACAATGGGATACTACATGGCTTAAAATCAGGAAGTGAGTGCATCAGGATTGTATCCTTTCACTATACTTATTCAATCTGTATGCTGAGCGAATAATCCAAAAAACTGGACTATATGAAAAAGAACAAGGCATCAGGATTGGAAGAAGGCTCATTAACAACCAGAGATATGCAGACGACACAACTTTGCTTGCAGAAAGTGAGGATGACTTGAAGCACTTGCTGATGAAGATGAAAGACTACAGTCTGCAGTATGGATTATACCTCAGTATAAAGAAAACAAACATCCTCACAACTGGACTGATAAGCAGCATCATGATAAAAGGAGAAAAGATTGAAATTGTCAAAAACTTCATGTTACTTGGTTCTACAATCAATGCCAATAAAAGCAGTAGTCAAGACATCAAATGACGTATTGCATTGGGAAAATCTGTTGCAAAAGACCTCTTGCAAGTGCTGAAGAGCAAAGATATCTCCTTGAAGACTAAGATGCACCTAACCCCAGCCATGATATTTTCAATTGCCTAATATGCATGTGAGAGCTGAACTATGAATAAGGAAGACTGAAGAAGAGTTGATGCTTTTGAGTTGTGGTGCTGGCAAAGAATGCTGAAAGTACCGTGGACTGCTAGAACTAACAAATCTATCCTGGAAGAAGTGCAGCTGGAATGCTCCTTGGAAGCGAGAATGGCCAGACTTTGTCTCACCTACTTTGGTCATGTTGTCAGAAGGGATCATTCTCTGGAGAAGGGTGTCTTGCTTGGTAAAATGGAGGGTCAACGAAAGAGGGGAAGGCCCTCAACAGGATTGATGACATGGTGGCTGCAGCGATGGGCCCAGGTATAGTAGGGATCGTGAGGCTGGCACAGGATCAGGCAGTGCTTCGTTCTGTTGTACATAAGGTCGTTATGAGTTGGAGACAACTTGATGGCCCATAATAACAACAATGATAACATTTGAAAGCTCCTAAGAAAAGCAGGACTAGAGGTAGCTCATCTCAGTTAAGTCCAGACACTTGACTGCTAACCAGAAGGCTGGTGGTTCAAACCCACCAGCCACTCTTCAGAAGGAAGATGGGGCAATCTACTTCCATAGTGACGCTGCCTCGGAAACCCAAGGAGGGGTCGCTATGAGTCGGGTCCGACTCGATGGCACATAACAACAACAACAACGTTGTTTACCTGATTGAGTTAGTCTTGTGACTCAGGAAGAGTCTATCAACTTCCTATTTTTCATTTTCCCCTAATCTTGGAATATATTTGGACACATTTCTATATGGAAATGGCACATTTCAGAATTTTGTGCTTATATATAAAAATCTTTACTAGATCTTGAATTTTCTAGGAAGGGTCAAATTTCTAGATTCTTTTGAGTTGAGAGAAAAGTTTTCAAGTTGGATTATCATCATTTAGCCTTTATGTTTTTCTTACTTGTCTGATGATGTCAGTAACAGCTCAGTGGCTATTTAATATGCTGCTTAAATAGTGTTGATCTTATAGTTGAGATTGAGGACAGTATCTCTCTGGAGGCTTGAGGATTTAGTTAGATAATGCTCTTGTAAGGAGTCCCTGGCTGGTACACATGGTTAAAGGCATGGTTACTAACTAAAAGGTCGGTGGTTCGAACCCACCCAGAAGTGCCTTGGAAGGAAAGCCTGATGATCTTCTGCTGAAAACTCACAGCCATGAAAACCTTATGGTGTGTAATTCTACTTTGTAACACACGAGGTCACCATGAGTCGAAACTCACTTGACAGCAATGTTGGTTTGTTTTTTTAAATGCTGGTAGCAGATAGGGTGGTATAGGAAAAGAACATTATTTTAGTCACTTCCTAGTTTGTATAAAGTATCTCCTTTATGTGATAAGGTAATGGACTAGATAATCTCTAAATTGCCTTTGGCTCTAATGAGCTGCAATGTATAACATTCTAAAAATGGTCTGAGATCTCTTTATTTTCTGTAATTCTGAGCAGTATAACATACCACTTCTGAAAGTTGCCTTCTTCTGGGGAGCTGCTCCAGAAATTACCAGTTTCTAAGTCCATGTGAAGGAGCTCTGGTAGCATAGTGCCTAAGGCACTTGACTGCTAACCAGAAAGCTGGCGGTTCAAACCCACCAGCCACTCCTCGGAAGGAAGGTTGGGCATTCCTACTTCCGTAATGATACTGCCTCGGAAACCCAAGGAAGGGTCTCTATGAGTCGGGGCCGACTATGAGTCGGGGCCGACTCGATGGCAAATAACAACAACAACAAGAAGTCCATGTGAATTGCTATTTGACTTTAGAAAACTACTAAGCTTTCTGTTAAATACTTTAGTGCCATTTTTATTGTTAGCTGGATAAGGGCCTTATTAAATGGATTTCATGAATTGATTTCATGGGACTGCACTATTCATCATAAAATTCTGAGTTTTCCCTGTGTGCCAGTGAAAGGTCAGTAATGTGTACCAATGATTGTTTTCAGTGGGACTACTTCCTCCTCAGAACATACATATTTCTGATGAATGGTATACAAGATTCAGGGTCTCCTGGGATCCTTCACCATCACCAGTTCTTGGATACAAAATTGTGTATAAGCCAGTAGGTAAGAAAGCACCCTTTTCATCACAGGAATGCATTTGGGGGTTCTAACCATATGAGAGTTTTCTCTACTGCATCTCTACAATTCTATTCTCCAAAGGTAATGTTTTTGGAAATAGCTTTTTAAACCAAAGGTCCAAAATACCCTTGTTATGATGGGTTTAGCTGAAATTCTCATTAAGTTGCATGACTGCAAAGTCTGATTTGGTCCATAAAATTGCACAAATTGCAGCATTTGTTTTCAGATAGCATTTTCTTTTGTTTTCAGATATCTTTTATATTACCATGATTATGAAATAATGCATATTTAATCAGTATAAACTTCTGTATTTTTCCCATAAGGTTCAGGTATTCTATTTTGGGCATAGATGGTATACATTTTAGTTTATTCATGACAGCTGGCTTTCAACTTCCCTTTGGCATTTTCACCTAAAGCAACATCAATTTCACTAAGTTATTTGTTGTCTTTGCTTCTATGTTCTGTGTTATGCTTTGCAAGGTTGAAAGAAAAATGCTTTTTATACCAGATTTGCTAGGGGATTTTCCATGTACCCAGAAAGGATATGAAGTAGGGGAGAAAAAAAAAAAGAGTCAAATGAAGGTTGAAGGAGAAAGGGCAAGGAAAAGGGAATGTAAACCTGTATAAGAAATGGAGAGTAAATTAAAGGCACAGCATGAGTTGGCAACTGAGGACCTTTAGTAACCAAACTATGAGGAGCAAGGTCCAAAGCAGAAGTTCTTAAACCATCGCTAAAACAAATTGAAAAATGGTTATTGAGCACCTACCTACTATGTACAAAGCACTATGCTGGCATAGTGGGGCTTAAAAAGAGGCTTGAGAACCTAGGATAGTTGATTTTGTGATTGAATTGTTCAATAAGGGGACATTTAATTATATACCTACTATATTCTAGGGATGGTGTTATGCTTTACAAATAAGAAGGTGAAGAGTTTAGTCTTTGCCTATAGTTTCATATGTGCCATATAAAATAGCAGTTGTACAATGACCAAGTGTATAATGGCCTATGGGAATTAATGTTATTCAAAATGCTATTTTACTATAAGTTAAGATCTTTAATTTTAAGAAAAATCTTAGGCTAATAATAGCATATTTCTGTGATTGTGATCAAAGGTTCCAATGAGCCCATGGAAGTCTTTGTTGGAGAAGTGACATCATACACATTACATAATCTCAATCCCAGCACCACCTATGATGTGAATGTTTATGCTCAGTATGATTCTGGACTCAGTGTTCCCTTGACTGATAAAGGCACTACCTGTGAGTCACACATCTTTTCATGGTTGTAAGAAAAAGTATAGTGCAACTTACCAGGATAGCCTGATTTAATTTTATTTCTTAACATATGTATATTTTCTCAGCTCTTGGTAGAAAGACTTTTCTGTGTCTACAGTTAAATAAGATACCTAATGAAACCCATAAATAATATGTTACATGAAAAAAATGTTTATGATGAAGAAATGATGTTTATTTCATATAAGATTATATTTTGAATCTTAACAAATAAAGATTGTAGAAATGGTCATTGCATGCATAAATGACCTGTTAAATTAGTCGTGATGCTATTTAGTTTTTTCTTGACATTCCATGTTAAAGCATATATTACCTAAATACATTGATTGAATTTGAAGTTTTCACAGAAATGCCGTGATTACTGACTTTGGCCTACAGTTAGAGTTCCTTGTCACCAAGTACTTAGATAACTTAGAAGAGAGCCTGTCAGAAAAATTTCTTACTCATTTTGTTGAGACACCTTTGATATTCATAGCATCATAGCATCGAGAGGGACTCCAGTAGTGAAGAGAATCTCCTTCACTTGCAAACGATGGAAAGGGAGGTCTGTTTTAGCTGTACTACATTTTCATGTATGTTTCATATAAGGAAACAATAAGATTTCAGATTTTTTTTTAGCTACAGTTTTAAAGTTGTATTATGATTAAATGTCTGTTTTCTTATATATGAAGTTAGCTATTTTCTTTCTTTTTTCTTTTTGTAGTGTATTTGAATGTAACAGATCTGAAAACTTACCAGGTGGGGTGGGATACATTCTGTGTCAGATGGTCACCTCACCGGGCAGCCACCTCCTACAGACTAAAACTAAACCCTGCAGATGGTACGTGTGCAAAAATAAATAAATAAATAAATAAATAAATAAACTGAAACACATAGTATCAACACTTTAAATTTCAGTAAAGAAGAAGCTGTTTTGTTTATCAAATGATAAACAAAATATGTCTTTAAATATAACTGATGATGACATTGGCATTTTCCTTTGTTGTCATATTCAGGAACCAGAGGACAAGAAATTACAGTGCGTGGATCAGAAACCAGTCACTGCTTCACTGGCCTTTCACCAGACACTGAATATGGTGTCACTGTTTTTGTGCAGACACCAAATCTTGAGGGACCAGGGGTTCCTGTCAGAGAACATACCAGTAAGTTTTTGACTAATCTGAGAGCTCTTTGTAAAGGCTTTAGAACAGAATGCTTGGAATGTGAGGGACTTAAGTGGCTCCTTGAGACTTCATACCTGGGCAGATACTTCTCCCCTCCAGTGAGCTGTAGTGATGGCAGGTTCCTGAAGATGGGTGTGTGGCTGTTTTCAGGACCTTTATCTGCAGCCATTTCTGTGATCTCTGTTACAGAATTGGCCTTATTTTAAGGAAAAGGCTAAAGTGGGGAGAGATGGCTCTAGTTGACAATGAGAAGGTAAATCTGCATCCATATTAAGTGACTTTTATTCATTTGACCTTATCTGAGGGTCTGAAGCTCTCTCTTTGCATCTTTGCTTTAATTTCTGCAGCTGTTGTTGATGTTGAATGGCCTCAGTGATAACAAGTTTGGATTGAATAGAAACCTCAGTATGCCAGTGCCATTAGAGCTAGATTCTTATTTTCTAAGATTTGATTTGTGATTGAGGACTTAAATTGCTGTTAAAATTTTCTTTTTATGCTATGAAATGTGCACATGTTGTGCTTTTCTAATTATTATTATTTTTTCATTTTAGCTGTAAAACCAACTGAAGCTCCTACTGAGCCACCCACACCTCCTCCCCCTCCTACAATTCCACCAGCCCGGGATGGTAAGTACAGCTAATTAGGCAATAAATTTAGCTGATAGAGATTTATGGATTTCTTATTTATGCTGCATATAGATCATTTACCATTTACATAGTACATTTTTTAATTTATTATTTTTGCTGAGGGGTTTTTAGATTAAAGGTAAGGATTAGCAGTAATCCAGTCCTAAAGGAGCTCTCATGGTATAGTGGTTAAAGCATTCAGCTGCTAACCAAAAAGGTCAGTAGCTTGAACCCACCAGCTGCTCCATGGAAGAAGATGAGGCAATCTGCTCTCATAAAGATTTACAGCCTTGGAAACCTTATGGGGCTCTTTCCTACTCTCTCCTGTAGGGTCCCTATGAGTCAGAATTGATTCAATGGCATTTTTTTTTTTTTTTTTTAAAAAACAACTACTCTAGCTCTTTGGTTGGGACTCTGTTCCCTTAATTTTGCAGATTAAGGTCTACTGATATTAAAATACTTTACATAGTCTCTAGTCACTTGGTGAGCATTTCTTTACCCTGGAGGCTGACATCAACAGGCACTGTGAACCTTTTGGCTGTACCTGTGACCTGACCTCCAGTACCTCTTTCTTTGGCTTGGGAATTCCTGGCTTCTGACTTGAGAAGTGCTTAGGATCTACTCATTACACAAAGCTAGAAAGTTTTCTTTCACCAAAGTTTGAGATTTAATAATCACTTGCAGTGAACTGGTGAAAAAAAAGACAGACTTGTGTTATTAAAGCTGGTCTCAGTAATTCTTCAGCTTTATCAAATTAAGTTTAAGCTAATTAACTACTGGTTTAATCTTTTCCCACATTCTTTTTCTACTGTTTAACATATAGCATTTCTGGTTTCAAAAGTATTTTTCCTTTATATTAGAAGTATCTAGAATGTTATAACTCCATTAAACCTATTAAATAATAAAAAATTAAGAACTAAAATTTTATTACTATGGGATAAAATAATAATACCAAAAGACCAAACCCACTGGTATTGTAGATTCTGACTCATAGAGACCCTATAGGATAGAAGAGAACTTCCCCAGAGGGTTTCCAAGGCTGTAAATCTTTACAGAAGCAGACTGCCTCACCTTTTTCCCACAGAGTGGCTGGTGGGTTCAAACTGCCAACATTTTGGTCAGCAGCTGAATGCCTTTACCACTGTGCCACCAGTGCTCCTTCAAAATAATAATAGATTTCTTGAAATTAAATGTTTGAGAAAAATTCAGTAAGTAATCTTGGTTTAAAAACATGTTGAGTTTTTTATACACCAAAGTTTTATTAAAATTTTCTTTTTTCAGAATTGAGCCTCCGAGGCTAAATTAAATTAAAAATTTTAAAAATATCCGCATCATATGATTCTAGTGGTCTGATTTAAAATTGAAAAACCCATTTTTTGCACCAAATCTTTGATAGTTATTTTATAAAACATTCAACCCATTGATGGCTCTTCTAAACTCTGAAAATCGTTGCTTTTCATTTGATTTCCCTCTCATTTATTGTGTGAAGCTACTTGAAGAGTTACAAGAAGAAAGACTTTTTATTTGCACAGTGAATTAAAAAGAACTGTAATTGAGAGCCAGGGATCCCTGCTGGTGCAATGGTTAAGCAGTTGGCTGTAACAGAAATGAAAATGACCCCACGAGGCAGTTCCACTCTGTCATACGGGGTCACTATCACTTGAAATGCACTCTATAGCACAGAAGAACAATTGAGAGGTAGACCAGAGCTTTTCAAACATTGTTGCATATATGAATCACGTGGACATCTTGTTATTGCTGATTATGATTTTAGGAAGCCTGAGGTAGGGCCTATGATTCAGCATTTTTAGCACTCTCTAGGTGATGTTGATACCAGACCACACTTTGAGTAGATAGATGTTATAGAACACTTTTCAATTATGTAATTTCACTTGAATGACTGCATTAATGAGATTTGGAGCATCTTCTTCTTCTTTTTTTTTTTTTTCCCCTCTAGTATGCAAAGGAGCCAAGGCAGATATTGTGTTCTTGACTGATGCCTCTTGGAGTATTGGAGATGATAATTTTAACAAAGTTGTAAAATTCATCTTCAATACTGTGGGAGCCTTTGATGAAGTCAATCCTGCTGGAATTCAGGTGAATGTCATTCCACAGGTGCTATTCATTTGTAATGTTTTCCTATTTCCTTTGAGCTTTTCTTTTTAAGTTGATAGACCTTTCAATATAAACTACATTTTCACCGTTACTATTTGCTATTTTCTTTAAGATGAGTTTTTGAGAAGGAGTAAGTATAAAAAATAAATAGCAAAATATATGTTCTTGTAGTTATTTTCCTTGGCTTGATGATATTGCTATTGGAAAGTTCAGTGGTTCCTGACTCTAAACTCCTGCCTAAAACTTCCAACAATGATACCTTTCCTTAAAAGGTCATCCATGTTCTGGAAATTAAATGTATAGTGATGGTTATACCATGTGCACTTTGAAGAATTAGTGATGAATAGTGATGGGAGTGGGTGTGTGTAACCCTGCTACCTCCTCTAACATTACATTTCAGATATTACCTTCACTAGAAGAATGTCTATTATTGACTCAAAGAATATTTTGTTTTCTAAAAACTATAACCACCAATCATTTTACTATGGAATCACTCCAAATTTTATTTGACTAGAAACTGAGAGATATTTATATTTCCATGAGAAGGTCAAAGAAGTAATCATTTATTCTAACCTCCCTTAAAGCCCAGGATTTCCTCTACCACTTCAAACATACCCATGAACCAAACACTCAGGACAAGTGACTCTAAACTTCTTTTGTGGAAGGTCTTCCCAGACACTTCTGAAAATCTATTTAAAGCTATTATTAGCTACTTCCTAGACTCTGCATCCTTAAAGACCCACTTCAAATTCCACCCCATCTGGAGTGGCTTCCTTGATAGTTTTAGGCATGCTATACTCCTGAAGTACTTCATCTTTATTGCTATTATGTTGTTGTTATTACAGCAAGTTGGCTGCAACTCATAGCGACCCTATGTACAATAGAACAAAACACTGCCTGGTCCTGTGCCATGTTCACAGTCCTTGCTATGCTTGAGCCCTTGCTACAGGCATTGCCTGAGCCATTTTGTTGAGGGTCTTCCCCTTTTTTGCTGTCCTCTACTTTACCAAGCATGACATACTTCTCCAGGGACTAGTCCCTTCTGACAACATGACCAAAGTAGGTGACATAAAATCTGGACATTCTTGTTTCTGAGGAGAATTCCAGCTGCATTTCTTCCAGGACAGATTTGTTTGTTCTTCTGGCAGTTCATGGTATTTTCAGTATTTTTTGCCAACACCACAATACAAAGGCACAAACTTTTCTTTGGTCTTCCTTATTCATTGTTCAGCTTTCACATATAGAAGAAGCTATTGAAAAGCACATGGTCAGGTGTACCTTAATCTTCAAAGTGGCATCTTTGTTCTTTAACACTTTAAAGAGGTCTTTTGCAGCAGATTTGCCCAGTGCAATGTGACGTCTGATTTCTTGATTGCTGTTTCCATAGGTGTTGATTGTGGATCCAAGTAAAAAGAAATCCCTGACGACTTCAGTCTTTTCTCCATTTATTGTGATGTTGCTTATTGATCCAGTTGTGAGGATTTTTTTTTTTTTTTTATGTTGAGGTATAATCCCTACTGAAGACTCTAGTCTTTGCTCTTCATCAGTAACTGGTTCAAGTCATCCTCACTTTCAGGAAGCAAGGTTGTGTCATCTGCATATCACAGGTTGTTAATGACTCTTCCTCCCATCCTGATTCTGCGTTCTTCTTCCGATAGTCCAGCTTCTCAGATTATTTGCTGAGTATATAGTGCCTAAGGCATTTGACTGCTAACCAGAAGACTGGCGGTTCAAACCCACCAGCCACTCCTTGGAAGTAAGGTTGGGCAATCTATTTCTGTAGTGATACTGCCTCGGAAACCCAAGGATGGTTCACTATGAGTCAGGTTTGACTTGACGGCAGTGAGTTAGTTTTTTTGGTTTTATACGGGTTGAATAAGTATGGTGAAAATATACAACCCTGATACACACGCTTCCTGATTTTAAACCACTCAGTATCCCCTTGTTCTGTTTCAATGACAGCCTCTTGGTCTATTTCCAGGTTCCTCATGAGCACAATGAAGTGTTCTGGAATTCTCATTCTTTGCAATGTTATCCATAATTTGTTATGATCCACATAACAAATTTCTTTGCATGGTCAAGGAAACACAGGTAAACATCTTTCTGGTATTCTTTTCTTTCAGCCAAGATCCATCTTACATGAGTAGTGATATCCCTTGTTCCATGTCCTCTTCTGAATCTAGCTTGAATTTCTGAAGTACCCTGTCAATATACTGCTACAACAGTTTTTGAATTGTCTTCAGCAAAATTTTACTTACATGTGATATTAATGATATTGTTTGAAAATTTCTGCATTTTGTTGGATTACCTTTCTTTGGGATGGGCACAAATATAGATCTCTTCCAGTTGACTGGCTAGGTAACTGTCTTCCAAATTTCTTGGCATAAATGAGTAAGCATCTTTAGTGCTGCATCCATTTTTTGAAACATCTCTGCGTATCCTGTCAATTCCTGAGGGTTTGTTTTTCACTGATTCCTTCAGTGTAGCTAGGACTTCTTCCTTCAGCACCATTGGTTCTTCATCATATGCTATCTCCTGAAACAGTAGAACATCAACTAATTCTTTTTGGTACAGTGACTCTGTGTATTCCTTCCATCTTCTTTTGACACTTCCTGCATCATTCAATATTTTGCCCAAAGAATCCTTCAGTATTGCAACTCTAAGCTTGGATTTTTTCTTCAGTTCTTTCAGATTGAGAAATGCCAAGTGTGTTCTTCCCTTACTCCAGGTCTTTATACATTTCATTATTATACTTTACTTGGTTTTCTTGAGCTGCCCTTTGAAATCTTTTGTTCAGCTCTTCTATTTCATCATTTCTTCCATTGCTTTTAGCTACTCTCCATTCAAGAGCAAGTTTCAGAGTCTCTTCTGACATCCATTTTGGTCTTTTCTTCCTTTCCTGTCTTTTTAATGACCTTTTGCTTTCTTCTTGTATAATGTCCTTGATGTCATCCCACAACTCATCTGGTTTGGTCTTTGGTGCTCAATGCATCAATCTGTTCTTTAGATGGTCTCTAAATTCAGGTGGGATATAATCAAGGTTGTATTTTGGCTCTCTTGGATTTGTTCTAATTTTCTTCAGCTTCAACTTGAACTTGTATGTGAGTAACAGATTGTCTCTTCCACACTCACCTCCTGGCATTGCTCTGCCTAATAATACTGAGCTTCTCCATCACCTCTTTTCACAGATATAGTCAATTTAATTCCTGTGCATGCCATCTGGAGTGGTCCATGTGCATAGTCACCATTTATGTGATTGAAAAAAGGTGTTTACAATGAAGAAGTTGTTGGTCTTCAGAATTCTATCATGCAATCACTGGCATCATGTCTATCACTAAGGCCATATTTTCCAATTACCAAAGCTGCTTCTTGGTTTCCAACTTTTGCATTTCAGTCACCAGTAACTATCAATGCATCTTTATTGCATGTTTGGTCAATTTCATACTGCAGGAGTTGGTAAAAATCTTCAATTTCTTCATCTTTGGTTGTAGTGGTTGGTGTGTAAGTTTAAATAATAGTAGTATTAACTGGTCTTCCTTGTAACCATATAGATATTATCCTATCATGCCAGCATAGATCTTGAAATGTTCTTTTTGACAATGAATGCCATGCTCCTCCTTTTCATTTCTCATTTCCAGCATAGTAAACTACATGATTGTCTGATTCAAAATGGCCAATACCAGTTCATATCACTAATGCCTAGGATATTGATCTTTATGTGTCCCAGTTCATTTTTGATAACTTCCATTTTTCTTAGATTCATACTTTGTACATTCCATATTCCATTTATGAATGTTTGCAGCTGTTTCTTCTCATTTTGAGTCATGCCCCATCAGCAGGTGAAGGTCTAAAAAACTTTACTCCATTCATGTCATTAATGTTGACTCTACTTTGAGGAAGCAGCTCTTCACCAGTCATAGTCTGAGTTCTTTCCAACCTGAGGGGCTTATCGTCTGGCTTATATCAGACAATATTTCACTGTTATTCATAAAGTTCTCTAGTAATATACCAGACAGTATTTCACTGCGATTCATAAGGTGTTCAGTGGCCAGTTTTTTTTTAGAAGTGGATGGCCTGCCTTCTTCCAAGTCTGTTTTAATCTGGAAGTTCTACTGAAACCTGTCCACCATGGGTGACTGTGCTGGTACTTGAAATGCTGTTGACATAGCTTCCAGCCTCACAGCAACACATAAGCCAACACAGTATGACAAACTGACAGATGAGTGGTGATATTGCTATTATAGTAAGCATCATTTTACATGTTCAGTGCATCTGTGCGAGTCTTTTCTATTGACAGAAATGTTGCCTCCCTTCCCCATTCTTCTGGGTGAATTTTCTTTTTTACTTTAGCAGTTTGTATTTCTTTATTTGGCCTCTTAAAGACTTCATGAAAATGAAATATTTTGACATAAATAATATCAAATTATGTTATAACTATAATTGAAATATATACCAAATATATTTTATATAATATGCCAAATTTCAAATCCTCATGTAATCCTGTGGCCACTATCCCAATCCAAGTAAAATATATATCACCATAATTATATTCTTAATTTAATGTAGCAAAAACTAAGTCATTTAAATTTTTTAGTATTTTAAATCTGGTAGCATAGTGCCTAAGGCAATTGACTACTAACCAGAAGGTGGGTTCAAACCCACCAGCCACTCCTTGGAAGGAAGGTTGGGCAATCTACTTCCATAGTGATACCACTTCAGAAACCCAAGGAGGGGTCGCTATGAGTCAGGTCCGACTCGACAGCACATAACAACAACAATATAATAAAACATAACTATCATATTTTATGTATCAGCCACCTTGTATATATGATTATTACCTCTTAAAACAACCCTAGAAGGTAATCATAATTATCCTTGTTTTATCAATAAGGAAACCAAAGCCCAAAAATATAGGGAAATTGCTCATGATCAGATAGCTATTAATTGGCAGAGTTAGGATTTGAGTCTAGAGAATCCTTACTATAAAGCTTATACTCTTCCCACTGTATCACTAAGTTTTTGATAAGTACTGATTATTATTATACATGCAGAATTTTTATACATATCGATGAAGAATGATTTATGAGAAGGAGTAGTTGGCTAAGAACGGTGAGTTCAAGGTGGAATGTTCTCATTTCTAACCAGTCTCCAGATTTTCCAATTCCTTCTTACATCCCAGATAAGGCATGTGATACATTTATCACTTATACCAAGAGATTTGGAAGACAGCTACCTGGTTAACTGACCGGAAGAGATCCATATTTGTACCCATTCCAGAGAAGGGTGATCCCACAGAATATGGAAATTATTGAACAATATCATTAATATCACATGAAAGTGAAATCTTACTGAAGATAATTCAGAAATGGTTGCAGCAGTATATTGACAGAGAACTTCCTGAAATACAAGCTGGATTCAGAAGAGGATGTGGAACCAGGGATATCATTGGTGATATCAGATGGATCTTGGCTGAAAGCAAATAATACCAGAAACATGTTTACTTGTGTTTTATTGACTATGCAAAAGCATTCGATTGTGTGGATCATAACAAATTATGGATAACATTGAGAAGAATGGGAATTCCAGAACACTTAATTGTACTCACGAGGAACCTGTGCATAGATCAGGAGACTGTCATTTGAACAGAATAACGGGATATTGCATGGTTTAAAATCAGGAAGGGAGTGCGTCAGAGTTATATCCTTTCACCATACTTATTCAATCTGTATGCTGAGCCAATAATCTGAGAAGCTGATATATGAAGAAGAACATGGCATCAGGATTGGAGGAAGGCTCATTAACAACCTGAGATATGCAGATGACACAACTTTGCTTGCAGAAAGTGAGGATGACTTGAAGCACTTGCTGATGAAGATGGTAGACTACAGTCTGCAGTATGGAGTACACCTCAATATAAAGAAAACAAACATCCTGACAAATGGACCAATAAGTAGCATCATGATAAATGTAGAAAATATTGAAATTGTCAAAGACTTCATATTACTTGGTTCTACAATCGACACCAATGGAAGCAGCAGTCAAGACATCAGACGACATATTGCATTGGGCAAATCTACTGCAAAAGATATCTTTCAAGTGCTGAAGAGGAAAGATGTCTCCTTGAAGACTAAGGTGCACCTAATTCAAGCCATGGTGTTTTCAATTGCATCATATGCATGTGAGAGCTGGACAATGAATAAGGAAGATCGAAGAAGAGTTGGTGTTTTGAATTGTGGTGTTGGTGAAGAGTACTGAAACTACCATGGACTGCTAAAAGAACTAACAAATCTGTCCTGGAGGAAGAACAGCAAGAATGCTCCTTGGAAGCAAGAATGGCCAGGCTTCATCTGGCCTACTTTGGTCATGTTGTCAGAAGGGATCATTCCCTAGAGAAGGATATCATGCTTGGTAAAGTGGAGGGCCAATGAAAAAGGGGATGGCCCTCAACAAGATGGATTGACAAAGTGGCTGCAACAATGGGCTCAGTATAGCAAGGATTGTGAGGTTGGCACAGTACCAGGCAGTGTTTTGTTCTGTTATACATGCGTAGGGTCACTATGAGTAGGAGGTGACTTGGTGGCACCTAACAACAACAACAATATCAATTATTGATATTTGCATTTTTAATATTAACATATAATAATTAGAAATTAGAGAAGTTAATGAGACAACAGTAGCCAGTGTTATAATATTAGCTACAAATGGCTTATAATATTTTCTAAGGTTTGAGATACTCCTTTTTTTCCCATTCTGCAGCTGTAAAAATCCCTAGAAGATTGAAATATATATACTGTATAAATAAAAAATAAGATGCATTATGTTCACAAACAAATTACATTTCCTTTCAGGTTTCATTTGTGCAATACAGTGATGAAGTTAAGTCTGAATTCAAGCTGAACACATACAATGACAAGGCCCAAGCCCTCGGGGCCCTCCAGAATATTAGGTACAGAGGAGGCAACACAAGAACAGGTACAGTTAATCAGAGTACTCAGAAACCTCAACTCTTCAATGTGTTTCTTGTAGTAGAATTGAGTGTGTAATCTCACTCCATTGTCCATATTCTTATCAGTTGAGCATGACCAATGGCGTTAGGATAGCTTTCACTGAGATGACACTAAAATGTTCTATGCCATATTCTGTAGGCAAGGCCCTCACATTTATCAAGGAAAAGGTCTTGACTTGGGAGAGCGGCATGAGAAAGAATGTCCCCAAGGTGCTGGTTGTGGTCACAGATGGTAGGTCACAGGATGAGGTCAAGAAGGCAGCTTTGGTCATCCAACAGTCAGGTAAGTACTGTCATGAATTTAAGCCTAGTGGTTGTATTCATTATCTTAAATGTTATAAATGCTCAGGGATGATTGCAAAGGACCAGCAATGCTGATGTTACTTTATTGTTCCTGTTTAGCCCTGTGCTCTGTTCCTTGTTATGTTTATATTTAATTGCAGAATGGTTTGGTATATGCTCATAAAGTACATAGTGTATTCTTTGTATAATGATTCAGTCTATTAAGGGGCAAAGCAGAAATGAATGTTGATGCTGGTTTCTGTACAAGGAGAGACACAAGGAAGCCTGTAGTCTTTGCAGATGCAGACCTCATGTAGATTGCTGAAGGGTACACTGCAATGGAGTAGTGAGGCCTCAGGGAGACAACTTTGGGGCAGATGTTACCATTTTACCATACTGACAACCTCTCAGCAATACTGCTGTTTGGTTTAGTTATTTAGGATTGTTAGAGATGAAACTGGGAGCTCTGGTGGCATAGTGCTTGAAGCATTTGACTGCTAACCAGAAAGCTGGTGGTTCAAACCCACCAGCCACTCCTCAGAAGGAAGATTGGACGATCTACTTCCATAGAGACACCACCTCGGAAACCCAAGGAGGGCAACTAGATCTTTCTAGTACTTTCAGTAGATCCATCCTCTCCACCCAACCCAAGCAGGGGACAAGGTGGACATATTTTAGAGAGAATTCATGACTATGTGTGATCCACCGAGTAAATTGTACTTTGTTACATACAATTTGTCACCTGCACATACATGATTCTTTGCCTAAAATTATGATTTGGGATTAGTGATAGTACTAAATTATAATCTTTTCTTTCAACAGAGGTTTTTCTTCATGCTGATCTTTCTGTAATTTATTGCCATTATGTTACTAGACAGATTTTGAGTATATTTCTCCATACTTTGGGCTTCTAACTGATTTAAGTTTTGGGTTATGGATTGCTCCTCAAAACCTAATCAATCTCTAATTATATCTCTAATTCCTTTTCATATATTTTGCTTATTTTTTCTGATGTCAAATTAAACTTTAGAGTGAAAACTTTATTTTCATTAGCCTAAATAAATAAATCTGAGTTTATTGCCAGTGGGAGTTGTAAATTCCATTTTAAAGGTGGCCAAAGGGCTTCTTTTGTGCCTGAGGTCATTAAAGAAATTGGCTTTGAGAATTCCAATTGTAAAATGAGCCCATTCTTGGTTTCTGAGTCACAAATTTAAATGTTAATGGTGCCTAAGAGAGCTGCAGAATTTATGGGTACATTAGAGCTGTGGATCTGTGGAAGGAAATATGTACCACATTAAGTCTTCCTGCTATTAAAATTTCCATCATTTAATCATTAGGATTTTGTTTGAGGAAATCTGATTAATTGAATTTCATAAACCAGAAAATAGGGAGACTTGGGAAAACTACTTATTCATTGAGGAGAGTTTATGTCAAATAAAAGGACTTGCTGAACAAGTCCTAACAAAATAGAGCATCTTTTCTGATAAGATTTTCTTCTGAATTGTTCAAACAATGAAGAAAGGAAAAGGGGATATGTAATTAACTCTATAAATTCTACTCCACAGGGTTCAGTGTCTTTGTAGTTGGTGTCGCTGATGTTGACTACAATGAGCTTGCCAACATTGCCAGCAAACCAAGTGAAAGGCATGTGTTCATTGTGGATGACTTTGAGTCTTTTGAGAAGATTGAGGACAACCTTATTACATTTGTTTGTGAAACTGCCACTTCAAGTAAGTCATGGTCGACATGGATCCAAAATCTTATTTGTTTTAGAGAATAATTACTTAGTAGACAATTTTCTATCCTTTATGGGATCAAGTCTGTACATAAATAGATCCTGGAAAATTATTTGAGAACCTGATGAATCATTGTTCCTATTGACATCATGCTAAATATGTGCTTGTCTGAGTCCATTTTTAGCCTTGAAGATGTAAATTCCTTGTATGGAAATAAAGTGTTTGAATATATTCTTTTTCCACCATTCCAACATCCTGTGACCTTTGAGTAAATTAATCTGCAGTTTAGAACTGCATATATAGAAATGTTTCCGTGAGATGAAGGTTTTCCCTATTAGTAATCAATTGGTATTTGTTCTGTCAACATCTGTGCTTCAAAAGAATAAGAAAAACATGATTTATACTTATGTGCTCCATAGAAATTCTCTTGGTTCCATTTGGGTATTGATTTAGCTTTTTCTTATTATACCAAGTCCACTGTATAAGATACAAAACCAACAACCAAATTCACTGCCATTGAGTTGATTCTGACTCCATAGTGACCTTATGGAAGCAGACTACTTCATCTTTCTTCCATGGAGCAGCTGGTGGTATTTGAACCTCTGTCCTTTTGTTTAGAAGCCAAATGCCTTAACCACTACACCACCAGAGTTCCTTGTATAAGATACAAGGAGGACCAAAGACTGATTGTTTAAATCAATTTATTCTCTTCCCTATCCATTAGCACTGATACCTGGGGTATTAGATTATGGATATAGTTATGTGGCCAGTGCAGCCCCCTTATCCAAGGCAGGAGTGTGCTTTACCAGTGTATTTTCCCTCATCAAACATCATATTAAAAACTCAGAACTTTAGTTAGATGTGGCAGTAGTAAAGAAACTTCAGCAGTTCACTAAATTTCAAAATTGTGGGGCCTCTTATTCAATTGAAAACTCTATGCTGAAGTGCAGAATGCTTTGGTGAAAGTGGGTAGAGTGGTGGCATTACCTCCTTTCAACCTTACATGGCCATGGATGCTAGCCTTTGGTACCCCCAGGTTCTGGGAGGGACAAGGGGAAAATTATTACTTAGTTTTCACCACTGAGTGATGTTTGGTGGCCAGCATGGAGGCTCTGGTGCTTTGCAGAGAAGATGGTTGGATAGGGTTGAACTCCTTGTACCTCTGCATATAGCTAACATTTTCCTGGGAGACAAGTTCTTTATTATATTGAAAAAATCTAAAAGTTTCCCCTTTAATTCTATTATTCTTAAGAACACTGAAATTTCAAATTACCATAGAGAAGGTTCAGGAAGCATTTGTCACATTGACCAGTATAATTTTTCTTACACATAGGAAGTTTATAAGAAACATCACAGAAGGTTAGATTGATAAGTTATTTTTTAAATAAATGAATGAAAAATTTCATTACTTAAATACAGAGCTGCTTTCTCTGCATATATAATATCTACATATCATGTTAGTGAAACATACTTAAAAAAATTATATGTTCTAGGTTGCCCACTCATTTATTTGGATGGCTACACCTCACCAGGTAAGCATTTGGTTAATTTATTTCAAGTTTTGAATAATAAAACAATTAAAATTAATTCATTTTAACATTTCCCTTTCCTTTCCAATAAAAAGGTTTTAAGATGCTTGAAGCATACAACTTGACAGAAAAGAATTTTGCTTCTGTACAAGGAGTCTCTTTGGAATCAGGGTCTTTTCCCAGCTACTCAGCTTACAGGCTTCAGAAAAATGCCTTTGTGAATCAGCCTACAGTGTAAGTATGACAACAGGGGATTCTTTTCTTATAATAGGCAGGAAGTGTTTTTGAATTTCTTGTAATCTTTGCTGACTTCCTAAATCTTAGAACATTAGAATTGTCAGAAGAGTTTTTATAGGTAACATAGTCTGGTTTCTTTAAATACAGTTGCCCAGAGAAGTTAAGCATCTTTTATAAAGTCTTAAGCCTTGTCATGCCCAGAGCCAAGAATCTCATCTGGTACTGCAGTATTATTGATTACTCACCCTTTGAATTTCAGGCTAGGATTGTAGTTATGCTTCTGAGAGAGGTCATTTAAACAGGAAGGCAAGTTGTTATATTGAACATTTCTCCCTGTGGTGCAGAAAAACCGGATGCAATAAATGCAAAATGAGAGCAGGCATTCATTTTAGTGTTCCAACTTTCCAGAAAACCAAGGCTGAGGTAGTTTTGCTTGTTTGTGATTGGACAGGCAGTGGTTAGTTTTTATTGGCTGATGATCTAGCAATCTGTTGGGCAGCTCTAGATGTTGTTATTTTATTTCATGAAAGTTTGCACCTGGGTGTTACAATAACCAAAATATGTATTTTTATTCATTAAAATGAAAACTTTTTTATATTTAAAAATATGTGTTTGGCAACTTATGGAGAGATAAGAACAAGAAGAAATAAAGCCTTCTGAGATTTAGGACAGGGTCAGAAAGTGATGTCTGAAATTTGAAATGCTCGGGGTAAGCTGATGGGAAATTCAGACTAACACCAGAGCTAATTTCTCTTAAGGAAGCACAGACCATACTGTTGTGGGTCGACCACACTGTAAGTTCCTTACTCTTTTATGGTTAACCTCATTGATTCACAGTTCTAGGATTTTCAATGAACCACAATACTCAGTGTTTAACTCTTTCAGTACCTCAAAATATGATCCCTGAATTTTAACTCATAATAGCCTATTGTCCTTTCAAGAATGAAAATTTGTTGTAGAAAGGAAAGAAGCATAAATGAAATTTTTATTATTATTTTTTTTTCACAAACACTCGTTAACTGAGAAAAGAGGAAAATGGGCTAGGTGAGAGATGAGCTAATATGGAAAAATATTATTTTTAACATGGACTATTATTACTAAGATAGTAGATTCTTGGACATGTACAAGGAACCATGTTAGTTTGCCCAGAGCATATGTTTTAAGAAGCAAAATAGAATAATGTATCAGAAGCCTTTCTTTGTGGTGTTAGGACATGGAAACTCAGGGGACATTCTGTGTCCTATGCCAAAGTTTAGGAAGGAATCACTCCTTTTCAGTCCAAGAGTTGATTAACCTCTTTTACTACCTTCAGGGACAAAGTTACTAAATGGTCTCAGACAGAGAATCATAATTCTGTTTCACAGACTTCCCCAGAACAATGGTACACTAAGCTCTGGATGGACACCTGGGACCACATTTTTTATCTAACAGCCTTAAAGCCAAGAAACATTTCCTCCTAACTGAATCACATCCCGTTATCATCATTAAACGTTTACACATGGACGTGGTTTTAATATTTATAATTGGTTTTGTTTTGGGGAATATATGTGCTTCTAAGGGTTATTTTATTTATTTGATTTCAGGGGAAGTTTGGAAGCATAAGAACTATTAGAGATAAGGAGGAAGAAATTATAACCTTAAACTGTTTTACCTATAATCTCGTATCTGTGATACCGGATATTACAAATATTTAGTAAATTCAGGCTCTTTAAACAACATCTATAGTTTTAGCAGGAGCTCTGGTAGCATAGTGGCTAAGACACTTGCCTGCTAACCAGACGGCTGGTGGCTCAAACCCACCAGCCACTCCTTGGAAGGAAGGTTGGGCAATCCTACTTCTGTAGTGATACTGCCTTGGAAACCCAAGGAGGGGTCGCTATGAGTCGGGTTTGACTCAACGGCACATAACAACAACAACAACATAGTTTTAGCATTTATCACTGTAAAATCATCATACAATTTTCTAATCTTCTATGTGTATAGAAAAAAAATTAGTTATTAACAGTAGGATAAAAAGCCATTGGGTAATTTCTCAGACTTTTGTGACTTTATCAAATTTATACAATAATTTATGACTACTTATCTAAAGGGTCTTTACTGTTTATACTTTTGATATGTGTCCTAACAGTTTCACCTTCTAATCTGCAGCCAGATTTCATAAACATTTTCTGATACTAACCATAATGAATCTCTGGTCCAAAATTTAAAATATTCTCCATTTCTTATGAGAAATGTACCTCCCTGTCTGTCATCTATCTACCTCCCTGTCTATCTATATTTATCTGTTTGTCTATTTTATCCAACAGAGACCTACACCCAAATGGACTCCCTCCTTCCTATACGATTATCTTATTGTTTAGACTTCTTCCTGAAAGCCCTAATGACCCTTTTGCAATCTGGCAAATCACAGACAGAGACTACAAACCACAAGTTGGAGTGATTGTGGATCGTAAGGATTTTTTTTCTTTTTATCTTACTTTAAGATGCATGCATACATATTTTTGACTATATTCTTCCCATTTCTCTTAAGAGCCTTCTGAATATGTTTACTGGATATATACTTTTATGCCTAAACCTTTCAAAATACAAAAAATCAGGAAGTTTTCTAATTATATTTTTTTTCTAACTGAAATTATTTCTTAGAACTCTCCTCAGCAATAATTGCTAATACTTTTAATAAAAGTATGCTATGTGTATGATTTAGTAACAATTTTATGTTGACTACAGCTTCTACCAAGACATTATCATTCTTTAACAAGGATACAAGAGGCGAGGTGCAAACGATAACATTTGACACAGATGAAGTGAAGACATTATTTTATGGAAGTTTTCATAAGGTAAAAACATAAGATTACCTGAATCTTCTTTTTAGAAAAAAGAATAGTACTTAAAAATTAAAACTAATTTCTTTCATTATTTTTTAAAATACATGTTAAATTATAGAGCCATAGGTATATCTTTTAAAAATAAAATCTTATTTTAGAGAATTTCATTAAGTCAAAGAAAGAAAGTTTTAAATAAAACCATAATTCTACTAATCAAGAGATAATTACTATTAACATTTTGATATATTTTCAGTGCTTAGATCTTTAAAAATTTTGAATCATTTAGTGTATACCTATTGCTTTCTACCTGCCATTTAATTATGGATCTTTATGTCATTTATCTTCAAAAACTTTCTCTTAGTGGATTGTATTTTAATTTAGAAAATATATTATTATTATATTTTAATCTTTTAAATCTTATGGAGCACAGTAAGCTTTTTCTGCTTGCTTACTGGAAAGTTACAAAAATTTCACTTATATGTAGAATAAACATTTTTATCATCTTAAAAGTTATAAACATCTACTAAAGCAATTAAGAGAAGTGTTAATGGGATTAGTTTTTATATGGACATTTATGAATTTTCTAAGTATCTTATTAAAAGTTGTAAGATACAACTAGCCCTAAGGGCTTGTCTACTCTTGGTGGTCATAATTAATATTTTGTATGTCTGTTCCTGAGGAATCTAGGTTTCTTTCCAGAATATTTAATTCATGAATCAGATTCTTAATAAGGATGCCAAGGGACTCTTTTCACGAGCTCAAAAGAGGCTTTATTGTGCACATTGTTGTTGTTGTTGTTATGTGCTGTTGAGTTGGACCCGACTCATAGAGACCCCTTCTTGGGTTTCTGAGGCAGTATCACTACGGAAGTAGATTGCCCCATCTTCCTTCCGAGGAGTGGCTGGTGGGTGTGAACTGCCAGCCTTCTGGTTAGCAGTCAAGTGCCTTAGCCACTATGCTACCACAGCTCCCTTGTGCACATTAGTGAAACCAAAAATACAATGAAGGGGGAAAAAAAGAACTAAATACAATAGTATATATACTTAATAATTTATAGACTTTCTTGGTAAAGTGCAGTAAAATAAATGCTTCATTGGGAAAGCAAATTCTAGTTTGGTGGATATTATATTGTCGAACTGATCTTTGTCTGATAAGAGATGCTGAGTTTGGTAAAGTTCTTAAGAACTTTTGTGGTGCATTGATAGACCTATTGAATTTATAATGGAGTATTTTGCTGAGAAAGACTATTTTCTTTTTCTTTTCATATTCACCAGGGATGGTGAGAATCTAATCATCTGCTAAACAACTGATAACTATTTAGGAATAATTTTTTAATTTCCAATTTTCATGGAATGCTTAGTTTTACTTTAACCTAGAAAGGGAGTATTTTGCAGAGGCCCTTAGTGACATCCCACTACTTGTCCGACAGTTTGTTGTGCTGTGGTGGCTTGCATGTTGTGATGCTGGGAGCTCTGCTACCAGTATATCAAATACCAGGAAGGTCATTTGATATACTGGTGGATGGGTTTTAGTGGAGCTTCCAGATTAAGATAAAACAGAGAAGAAGAAAGAGAGGGTACATATCTGAAAAAAAATTAGCCACTGAAAATCTTATGAATAGCAGTGAAACACTGTTAGATACAGTGCTGGGAGATGAGTCCCTCAGGTTGGAAGGGAATCAAAATACAACTGGGGAAGAGCTGCCTCCTCAAAGTAGAGTTGATCTTAATGACATGGATGGAGTAAAGCTCTCAGGACATTAATTTGCTGATGTGGCACAACTCAAAATGAGAAGAAACAGCTGCAAAAATCCATTAATAATCAGAACATGCAATGTATGAAGTAAGAATCCAGGAAAATTGGAATCTGTAAAGAATGAAATGGAACATAAAAAGATCAATATCCTAAGCATTAGGGAGCTGAAATGGACCGGTATTGGCCATTCTGAATCAGACAATCATATGGTCTACTATGCCTGGAGTGACAAATTGAAGAGGAATGGCATCACATTCATTATCAAAAAGAACATTTCAAGATCTATCCTGAAGTATGATGCTGTCAGTGATAGGATAATATCCATATGCTTCCAAGGAAGTCCAGTTACTACTACTACTATTCAAATTTACACACCAACCACTAAAGCCAAAGATGAAGAAATTGAAAATTTTTACCAACTTCTGCAGACTGAAATCAACTGAACATGCAATCAAGGTGTGTTGATAATTACTGGTGATTGGAATGCAAAAGCTGGAAGCAAAGAAGTAACATCAGTAATTGGAAAACATGGCCTTGATGATAGAAATGACATGGAAATTGCATGATAGAATTTTATGAGACCAACAGCTTACTCATTGTAAATACCTTTTATCAACAACATAAACAGCGACTATACATTTGGCCCTTACCAGAAGAAATACACAGGAATCAAATAAATAACATTAGTAGAAAGAGATGATGGAGAAACTCAGTATTATTAGTCAGAACAAGGCCAGGGGCCGACTGTGGAACAGAAGAGCAATTGCTCATATGCAGGCTTAAGTTGAAGCTGAAGAAAATTAAAACAAGGCCATGAGAGCAAAAATATGACCTTGAGCATATCCCACCTGAATTTAGAGACCATCTGAAGAACAGATTTGATGCACTGAACAACAGTAATCAAAGACCAGAGAAGTTGTGGGATGACATCAAGAATATCATACAGGAAGAAAGGAAAAGGTCCTTAAAAAGACAGGAAAGAAAGAAAAGACCAAAATAGATGTCAGAAGAGACTCTGAAACTTGCTTTTGAATGGAGAGTAGCTAACGCTGATGGAAGAAATGATGAAATGAAAGAGCTGAACAGAAGATTTCAAAGTGTAGCTTGAGAACACAAAGTAAAGGATTATAATGAAATGTGCAAAGGCCTGGAGTGAGAAAATCAAAAGGGGAGAACACACTTGGCATTTCTCAAGCTGAAAGAACTAAAGAAAAAATTCAAGCCTTGAGTTTCAGTATTGCAAGATTCTGTGGGTAACATATGGAACGATGCAGGAAGCATCAAAGGAAGATGGAAGGAATACACAGAGTCACTGTACCAAAAAGAATTGGTTGATGTTCAACAAAGTCAGGAGGTAGCATGTGATCAAGAACTGATGGTATCAAAGGAAGAATTCCAAGCTACACTGAAGGAATTGGCCAACAACAAGGCTCCAGAGGTTGATGGAATACCCAGAGATGTTTCAACAAAAAATACAACATTGGAAGTGCTCATTCATTAATGCCAATAAATTTAGAAGACAGCTATGTGGCCAAACAACTGCAAGAGATCAATATTTGTACCTATTTCAGAGAAAAGTGACCCAATGTAACATGGAAATAATCAAACAATATCATTAAATCACGTGCAAATAAAACTTTGCTGAAGACAATTCAAAAATGGTTGCAGAAGTATATGGACAGGGAACTGCCAGACATTCAAGCTGGATTCAGAATAGGGTGTGGAATAAGTGATATCACTGCTAATGTCAGGTGGATCTTGACTAAAAGCAAAGAATAGTAGAAAGATGTTTACCTGTGTTTCATTTACTATGCAAAGGCATGACTGTGTGGATCATAACAAATTATGGATAACATTGTGAAGAATGAGAATTCCAGAATTCTGTGTTCTGTTCTTCATGCCATTTGCCTTTCAGAGAGGTATTTGCTTTTTTCATACTTTATGTAATGCCTCTTCTCTCTCCTTTTCTTCCCCTACACTCTCTTTTTTTCTCCTCAAATTCTCTACCTTCTTCCATCATAATATTTTTCATGTTTCTTGTTTCTCCTACTGTTTTGGTTACCTACTACTGCTCTGACAAGAAAATACCACAAATGGGATGGCTTGAACAAACAGGAGTTTTTTCTCTTACAGTTTGGGAGGCTAGAAGTCCAAGTTGAAAGTGCCGAGCTCTAGGGGCTGGGTGAAAACCCCTCAACCTTCAGCTCTGCCTCTTGCTCCCTGCCCACTGAAGCTAGAGGCACTTTTCACTCAGGCAGCTATTGGCTGCTGAGGCTAACAAGCCCAAGGTTAACAAATAAAATGGCACAGTCCTGATGTTACCAAACCACACGGCAGGCCTTTCATTCATGTCTATTGAAATTCCCAAGGTCAGTGGAGCACGGCAGGCTGCTGAACAATGACACGGCTATGTGCAGGGTTCAAGCGTGCCATAAGGTAGAAACCATTCCCAAAGCTGTTTCTTGTATACAGAAAGCAGACCACATACCTAAAGCAGCTACTCAGCTGCTCCAATAGATTCCACCATGGAGTTAATTCCCAATCTCACTATGGTGAATAACTACTTTGAGCTGCCCAGCCACTCAACCAGCCCAGCCAAGTTGACACACAACCACAACTACCCTTCTTCACTATGCTCTTACCTGCCTCTACCCCTCCACCTCATTGTTTTAACACACTCCCATTTAACCCATGAATTCAAGTACCAAGTTCAACAACTATCAACTATTTACATTCTTTATGTTTCCAAGGATTCCAGCACTTGTCTGTCATTTCCATCTAATTCCTGAAGCAAATTTCTTCAGTCCTTGGTATAAGATTCAATAATACTCTGATAGCAGAAAGTTAGCAACAATGATGAAATGGGGCTCTTAGAAGAGAGGAGTGGGTTCAAAGAGGTTAAGTGGGGAATAGCACACATTTATCACTTCATGTGGCTTCTCTTGTAGGTTTTTTTTTTTTGTGTGTGTCTTTTATTGTAACAATGTGTCTCTTTTGTTGTAAACTATAGAGAGATGACCTGCTGCAGATGAGAAATTTATAATAAAGGGAGTAACTGGAATAGGTGAAAATGAAGTTTTATGGAATGGTTGAGCCTGGGAAGGAGTTGAATGACGAAAGGGTCACTATTTTATTCTATTGGCTTATGACCAATAATGTTTGACAGTTAGGAAATAGGTTGGTTACCCTAAATATTTGGGACAATGGTTAAGATGAAAAGCCCATGCTAAAATGTCATTTTACATGTGTTTAAAATGCAATCAGACATCCTGATGAAATTGTCACAAAATATGTTTTTAAGATATTCATCTTTATGATTAGCACATGACAAGTTTATTTGGAATAATATTGACACAAGTTAAAACAGTTTTGATTTTAGAAATAATTTTTCTGGGTACTGTACTCTTTCAAATATTTTGTGAATGTTTGTTTTGGTGATTGTTCTCGTAAGTGTCAACAAATCAGTTCGAGTTCTTATTAGATAATAAATACCCTGGGAATGCATGTATGTTGTTCTGCTTGAATTCAATATTATGAGATTTCCCTGGGGACACTGAAAGTTTATTTTTCATAAGTTGAATAGCATTTTTTTTTAAAATAAAAGCAGTATATAATTCATATTTACCACTTAGAGATGCTCTAATGTTTTGGTGGTAAATCCATGCAAGAAAAATATTTACTGTTTAGAGAATCTTAGTAATTATCCTTATGTTTATTGACTCAGCACATTTAAGGGAATTTCTGTTCCTTTTAACTTGGAGCCAAACTTTTTAAAGTAATCATCAAGTGCTTACTTGAGCATTTGTGCTGTGATAAGTGTAAACTATGAATTTAGCTATAAACTCAAGGATTACCCACAGTCATTCTTTACATTGTTGAAATATAAATGTCTTATTTATTATCTCTACTAGCAGATTTCTTAAGATTCCGAATGTCTTCAGTATCAGACAAAAATAAATCAACAGAAGTTTCTTTCCTTCAAAGGAAATTGAATCCTGAATTTTGTTGATTTCCAGAGTTGCATCTCTATAGTAGACATATGCTAGTTCTTTTCTATGTTCAGTATTTACATGGTGTGTAAGTTCTTTTTCAGCTGAGATTCAGCAATAATGAATAGAAAATTTAGCAAAATCAGTGGAAAACATTCAAGGCTTTTTTTTTTTGGTACTGAGTAAATAATTCAATAACCTCTATTTGAATAGTTCTTTATAGTTTACAGTAATTTCATATGCTCCATCCTTTCTTGTCATCTCAGTAAGAGCACATAGTGGGGATATCAAATTATGGATGGATATGTGGATGGAGCAAACAATTAGAGACACTAAGTAGTTTGTCTCACTTTATATTGTTAATAAATGACATCACTGACATTGCAACATGGCTCTTGGATTTTTAGACCAAGACTCTTGATTTGGGGTGAAAATGGCTTAAAAAATATATTTCTTTAGCTGGGATCTGAGATATGCCGAAGTTAGCCTTTTTCTTTTGGGTGGAAATTTTATAACGGAACCAAATTATGTTTTTTAGGTTCATATCGTAGTGACCTCAAAAAGTGTTAAGATTTACATTGACTGCTATGAAATTATAGAAAAAGACATCAAAGAGGCTGGGAATATCACAACTGATGGTTACGAAATTCTTGGAAAACTGCTTAAAGGGGAGAGGAAATCAGCCACAGTATGTAACACATTTTCACTTTTCTTGGTACCTTGCTGAAGATTGAAATGGTGTTTTCTAAGTAACTCAGTGAGTTTAAAGTTGTCAGATATCTTAGACTGATTAAAACATTAGAAAAAATACATTGAGAACATGTACTTACTGCAGAATGTAATAATGTGGCTTACTGCTAGAAACAAAATAATATGTCAACCAGAGAATGTCATGTAGTCATCCTCAAATAGGGTCAAATTGGAGAGTATACAGAAATGGTTGCCAAGATAACCAGTAAAGTCTAAAATAATTTCTCTTTTATTCTTCAAAGATAATAAGTGTTAGTACAATTCTGTGCAATGAGATCATTAAATATGTGTGGACCTAAGCTGTGACTGACAGTAGAGCCTATGTGTCCTTAAAGAGGAGTCTCTCGCCTGTCTGTCTCAGAGGGAAAATCAGTGTAGTAGGCAGCTGCTGACTGCAGTTCTCACACACACATTTCTAGTGGCTCAAATTTGAGGCAGGAGCACATCCACCCTATTTACAATGCAACCTACTAGTAAATTTTTAAATCAGAACTTTTCACCGTACCAGGCTAATGAAGTTCATATTTAATGTAAACCAAAAAACATATTGGTTGAAAAGCAAAGCTAACTTTTATGTAACATTTTTGGCTTCTATTGTGTAGTGCTTAAGGCATTAGACCGCTAACCAGAAGGCTGGTGGTTCAAACCCACCAGCCACTCCTCGGAAGGAAGGTTGGGCAATCTACTTCTGTAGTGATACCGCCTTGGAAACCCAAGGAGGGGTTGCTGTGAGTCGGATCCGACTCGATGACAGCGTGTTTGGTTTTGTTGTATTGTTCTTTAAAATGTATTATTTATTTAATTTTGCTTTCTTCCAAGGACAGCATTCCTTTCCCCTAGATTCAAAAGTAAAACTTATTCTACAATAGAGAAACAATTAGTGCAAATTTAATATAGCTGTGATTAAAATCCAAGCTTTTTGTTGATTATTGGATTTGATACTTAAATAGTATGATTATACCAGGTTTTTAAAAGAATGACTAAACAACTTTCTTCTTTTTAATCAAAGATCTTTACTTTTAAACTGTAGAAAGAAGTAGGCAATGTCTTAGTTGGATAGTGCTCCATAACAGAAATACCACAAGTGAGTGTCTTTAAAGAACTGAAATTTACTTTCTCGCAGTTCTGAAGGCTAAAAGTCCATGTGGATTCCTTCTTTGGGTTTTTCTCCCGGTTTCTTGTGACTGCTGGCAGTCCTTGCTGTTCCTTTGCTTGTAGGTGATCTTTATGTGGTTCCTGCCTTACCCTGGTGTGTGTTTCTGGGTCTCTTCTGCTCTTTTTATAAGACATCATTTATAACCGAATAGGTTTAGAACCTACCCTGCTCTGGTGTGATCTCATTAATATAACAGAAGAAAACATTTATTTTGAAGCAGGGTCATTTGTACAGGTACAGGAGTTAGGACTTCAACACAATTTTTTTGGGGACACAGTTCAATACATAGCAAATAGTATGCCATATTTAAACAGTTAAGCTGAAGGCCATCAGAAAAGTTAGCAGTCAGCCCCTAGGAAAGAATTTCTGAAAAAGAAGAATGTGAATTTTAGAATAAGGACTCCTGCTGTCACAGTAGTTAAGTGCTGAGCTGCTAACCAAACGTTTGGTGGTTTGATCCCACCCAGTGGCTCTGTGGGAGAAACACTTGGGGATGTGTTTTCATAAACATTCTAAAACCATACCCCCTACAATCAAGTTGATTCTGGCTCATAGCATCCCTACAGTATAGAGTAGATCTGCTCCATAGGGTTTCCAATCTTTACAGAAGCAGACCACCTCATCTTTCTCCCACAGAGTGGCTGATGGGTTCAAACCACTGACCTTTTGGTTAGAAGCCAAATGCTTCAACCACTACGCCCCCAGAGCTCATTTCCAAAGATTACAGCCTAGAAAACCATATGGGGCACATCTACTCTGTCACATGGGATCATTATGGGTCAAAATTGACTCAATGGTACCCAATAACATGAGAAATGATTTCTTTAATGTTACTTTTCTACAAGGGTAAACTCTTCAAAGCTTACAAAAATGTGTACAGTTTTCAAATTAATTTAAATAAAAAAATTAAAGTTCTCTTAAAAGCAAAAACAAACAAACAAACAAAAAAAACCTCACTGATACATTTCATTTTAGCCAAGGAAGTAAATCAGTAGTGGGAATCTCACATATGCATTTCACTTGAGTATCTTTCTCTTAAGCATAAGTTTTTAAGTTCCTGCCTTATGAAATAAGGATCACATTGCTCTCTAGGGTTTTTACCCTTGAGAAAATCTGTGTGAGAAGTTGGCAAAGGTTAATATGAGGAAACTTTCATATAAAATGTTTTCCATGCATCTTTAGCTGATGTTGCTGTTGGTTGTTTGCAGTTCCAAATCCAGAATTTTGACATTGTCTGCAGTCCAGTATGGACCAGTAGAGACAGATGCTGTGATATTCCCTCTAGGGTAAGTAAAATGGAATTGAATCCTGTAATGGCTTAATCAGTCCCTAGGAATAAATTCTTGTTATCAGATGTTCTGGGAGAGGAAGTGTAGCACTCAGCAGCTGTGCATCTCCAGGATGGAGCTAAGGGACACACAATATGTGCATTCTCATCAGCTGCCACAGCTTGTGCCAATGTCTCTGCAACCAGTCTTCTCACAAGCTGGGAATGCACAAGACCATATCCAGAAATTCTTCCAAAGAGTCAAGGTGGTCCACTCAGTCACAAAGTCCTGCTGAGTCAGCATGCTGACAGACCCACATACTGCAAGGCCTTCCTATTGCTTGTAAAATATCATTTTGTAGCATAAACCATCACTTCTGTATATCTAATGTTTTTTAGATGGTGGAAATAACCACATTTTTATTTGAGAGGATGGTCCTCCCACCTCCCACTCTGAGTCTGTGTTGGTGGTAATACTTAACAAGCTGAATGCTGGTAATCTAGTGATGGCTTCTAAGCTTCTTGAAAGAAAAGAACCACATACATCCATAGGATAACTGTGTATTATATAGCAAAACAAACAAACAAACATAACAAAACCCATTTCTGTAGAGTTGATTCTGACTCATAGCGATCTTATAGGACAGAGAAGAGCTGCCCCATAGGGTTTCCAAAGCTGTGATCTTTACAGAAGCGGGCTGCCACATCTTTCTTCTGTGGAGTGGCTGGTGGGTTCAAGCTGCTGACTTTTTGGTTAGCAGCTGAGTGTTGAACCACTGCACCACCAGGGTTTTTTGTGCATTTTTTAGTCAACAAATATTTATCGAGCACGTGCACAAACAAGGGAGGGTCCCTAGGTGACATGAATGGTTGGAAGTTCAAACCCACCCTGTGGTCCCAGGAAAGAAAGGTCTTGCAGTCTGCTTCCATTAGGATTACAGCCAAGAAAATCCAACAGAGCAGTTCTACCCTGTAGCACATGGGGTTGCCATGAGTTAGAATCAATGCAGTGACAATGGGTTTATTACAAGCAAGACACTATTCTAAAGATTAGGGGTGTTGTTGTAAGGTGCCATTGAGTTGCTGCCAACTGATAGCGACACTATGTTAAACAGAACGAAACACTGCTCAGTCTTGCGCCATCCTCACAATCCTTGCTATGCTTGAGCCCATCATTGCAGCTGCTGTGTCAGTCCATCTTGTTGAGGGTCTTGCCCTTTTTTGCTGACCCTCTACCAAGCATGAGATTCTTCAGGGAATGGTCCCTTTTGACAACATGACCAAAGTAGGTGAGACAAAGTCTGGCCATTCTTGCTTCTAAGGAGCATTCTGGCTGCACTTCATCCAGGACAGATTTGTTTGTTCTTCTGGCAATCCATGGTATTTTTTGTATTCTTTGCCAACACCACAATTGAAAGGCATCACCTCTTCTTTGGTCTTCCTTATTCACTGTCCAGCTTTCACATGCATATAATATGCTTAAAAATACCATGGCTGGGTTAGGTGTACCTTAGTCTTCAAAGTGACATCTTTGCTCTTTAACACTTTAAAGAAGTCTTTTGCAGCAGATTGCTCAGTGCAATATGACATCTGATTTCTTGACTTCTGTTTCCATGAGTGTTGATTGTGGATCCAAGTAAAATGAAATCCCTGACAACTTCAATCTTTTCTACATTTATCATGATGTTGTTTATTGGTCCAACACTGAAGAAATGGATATTTAAATGGGAAGAAGGGAGAGAAATAACGAAAAAATAGCTATATGCTGTGTTATAAAATGAAAAGTCACAGGAAGAAAAGTAAATCAGAGTAAGGGGATAGAGAATGAGGCTGGGCACCTTCAGCCCTAAGTGAAAAAGTGAGATAAGCAGGGGCTTGGATGAAATGAGGGAATCAACAATATGGGTAACTGGCGGAAGGGCATTCCAACCACAGGGAACTATAAATGCAAAGTCCTAAGGTAAGAGTGTGCTCCAAATACTTGAGGAATAGAAAGAACATCAGTTGGGCTGGAGAGAGTAAAAGCCAGGGGAGAATGTAGTAGGTAATGATATGAGGAGAGATGCCTGATGCTTATTTGCATATCATGTAGGGCCTTGTAGACCATAGACAGGATGTGAGACTATATTTTTAATGAAATGGGAGTTGATCTGAGATACACAGGGTTTCTTTAACACTGGATTAGAGACAATTGGAAATTACCCTTGGTCCTGGTGGTTTTGTAAACATTCTTTGTCATGAGAGGCTTTCTAATGTAAAACATAAAACAGGCATAAAGAAACAAAGCAAGTTTGAATATAAGGCTATTTGTAATGATAGCTAGAAATTATTCCTTCGAGTTGGGAAACAGATTTTTTTTGTGTATATAAAATGTCTGAGGGTGGGGAACAGGAAGTCATTTTCCCTCTAAATTCATCTGTAAATATCCATTTCAAATTTCAGAGAGATGAAGCAAAATGTCCTGCTCTTCCGAATGCTTGCACATGTACACAGGACAGTGTTGGACCTCCGGGACCACCAGGCCCTGCAGTAAGGAAACTGATATAGTACCTCTAGTTTTTCTTGGAAATCTTTGGGGTTACCATCTTCTGCCAGTATCGAGTCCATAAACTGCTTCTAGTTATCCATGCTCTCTAGGACAGAGCAAGCTAATTTGGTATGTTTAGAGATCTGAAATGGAATAAATCAGAAAGAAAATTTTATTCTCATGTTTGAATACACTTCTCCAATCATGAAGGAATGATATCGCTAGTCTTTAAGAGCTTTTCTCTTAAAGATAGAAACCATCTAGGAGCTCTGGTGGCATAGTGCCTGAGGCACTTGACTGCTAACCAGAATGCTGGTAGTTTAAACCCACCAGCCATTCCTCGGAAGGAAGACTGGGCAATCTACTTCCGTAGCGATACTGCCTCAGAAACCCAAGGAGGGGTCCCTATGAGTTGGAATCGACTCAATGGCAGTGAGTTTGTTTTTTTTTTTTTTTTTTTTTTTGCACTTACATGATTTTGAAAATTGTTTACATCTCCTGAAAGCTTCTGGTATATATGTTGTGGAGCCACAGTTGAGAGGCTGACCCATGAATACTTGTGTAGAACATAGGACGTGTCCACCTTATATAGAAGACATATCCTTAGAATAACAGATAAAGAGGGTAATTATATATACACAATAGTATTATAAAACCTGAGTAAAATACTGAATTTTATAATTGAGCATTAGACCTGATCTAGTCACAGAGTGAGGGTCGGGGGTGGGAGGCAAGAAAATGCAGTGGCAGTCATCATTGATTAATGTGGAACCCCTTGATTGGTCAATCCAACATCTTACCTTGGCCAGTTTTGCTGAATGGCAGTGACAGCATTAAGCATCACTGGTCTCTTCTAAGAAAAAGAGCAACTGACATAGCAACAGCTTGGGGATTCTCAGAACACTAAATTTTACTATACTTGAGTCATAACAAATAATGCAAATTGATTTTAGTTTAACTACAGACTAACTCCTTATACACAGAATCAAAATGCCACTAGAATTGCCATCATTTATTTTTCAGTCACAGTGACTTACCTGACTTAAACTTAAAAAGTCTATAGCTGTACTATAGCTGTAACTTAGATGGTTTTGAAAAGTAGGGATTTTTTTCTCTAGTTGTAAGTTAGTATTTATTATCAAATGTCACTGTCATAAATGTTTTGTCTTTGGTCAGCGGTCTCTGATTTCTTGCTACTTAAGTACATGTTCTGAGGTTCTAAGAGATTAAGGCATTCTTCTTTTTGCATATTGTTTTCCCTGACCAATACAATGGATTTAATTCCAAAACAGATTTATTTCTTTACTATATCCAGGTATTGTTTGGATTTTCCAATAAACCTCAAGTTAAAAAATCGCTAACAATAAATAAAGTTCACAATGTAAAAATCAGACATTCAGAAGGCACCAAGATTTAAGAGTCTTTTCCTATATATTTGCATAACATGAAATATTCACTTCCCTATTTTGCATGCAGCTATAGAAATATTGTCTGGAGAGTGGATTGATTCTTGAAGTAATTTTTGTGTATCAACATCTTCCTAAAGGGTCATGAGGAGTCAGAATTGACTTGATGGCAGTGGGTTTGGTTTTGGTCCTACTTCCCTTATGTTCCCACTAAAATGTCTGTGTATTTTAGGGAGGACCGGGTGCCAAAGGTCCCAGAGGTGAAAGAGGTATCAGTGGGGCAATTGTAAGTATATTTTAGAGTGCATTTTAATTTTCATCTCTGTGTTGTAGTCTGTTTTTCTACTAATGGGGTATGTGACCTTGAGCAAGTTAGTTCAAGTAACTTAGGTAAAATAATTACCTTCTGTCTTGTCTTTGGATGTCAAAATGATGGATTAGACTAGTCAGAGAAAGAAATACATCACATCTCACAGCTGTAGGAATTATACATGAGACAGCTGCAGAAGAACCTTGAGGGCTCAGCCAGAACACAGGAAAGCGGGGTGGTGGCCTGTCCATTCCATCGGCAAAACTGACTGTGAGTGGTGTTCTGACAGAGACCTGTTGCTGGTTGGGAGAAATTCTGCCTCTTTATTCACCTGCCTCAGAGAAAGAGCTGAGCAATTACACATGCCTTCCTTCAGGGGGTCACCGGCTCCTTCTGTCAGTTCCACACTATCTTCAATAAAACAACTCAAGCTTCTTAGAGAAATATTTTATGAAGATAATGTATAGTTTTTGTTATAGTATTACTAATAAAAGGCTAACGCAGTTAATAAAGAATGAGGCTGGGATGCTAACCGAGGTCTGTCTGACTCTAAATTTGTGATATTCCACCAAGACATACGACAAAGAAATTCCAGCATAGTCCCTCAGTGTATGTCTGTTCTCTGCTTGCTTGATTTATGCATACTTCAGTCACAAAAATAATCCCGAGTTTAAGAGAAACCAGGACTAGCTTAAAATAAATCAAATCCAATGAAGTTTGAGCTTTCATCTATAATCAATGTATTTTACTTCTTGAAAACATCTACTTGTAATAGAACTTCTTTGGAAATTGAAGTGCTCTTTGGGAATTTGTTGCACTTTCCAGTTGTTTTTTTAATGAGTAAGGGGAAGGAAGGACTTGTATTAATATATACTTTTATAGATGTCTAGATTTCTAAAAATGTTTGCAAAGATAGTATGATTGGTGTCTTAGAGTTATGAAGGTAAGTTACTGAGAGGATGTTAGCACCTAGAAGAAAATTTCATTTCTTTGTGGTTGTCTCTTTCTTGTGCAATTTTAGGGACCCCCTGGTCCTCGTGGAGATACAGGTCCTCCAGGCCCTCAAGGTCCTCCAGGTCCCCAAGGACCCAATGGACTGTCTATTCCAGGAGAGCAAGTAAGTACAAAGGCTTTCTGTAGTAAATGAGGATGGTGGGTTAACATTGAGTTTAACTGCAATATTTTCCACTATATTTGGCCAAACTCAAATGTTTTTTTCAGAGAACTCAACAAGGTTAGTCATTGAGATGACTTCCTATTATAACAATAATTTCATATATGTAAATAGTATATGTAATAATATATAACTCAGAGAAGCACTATGTAGAAAAAGTACTGCCACTTATTTGACTTTTTTTTTTTTTAAATAACTAATGCATATATTATTCAACAGCTTGGAAACTTTGAAATTGCTTTCAATCTGTGGCAGCCCTTAAGTCCTTTAGTAATATTTATGATATCAAGACAAGCTTATGTTAGTTTACCTAAGTCCTTACTTCTTTTCAAAAGACATTTTTATGAAATGTTTTCTTTTTGTTTCAAATTCTAATCTGAAGTTATAAAAAGTACTTTCTATTTTAAGACTCTTATTTAACTACTAACTTTTTTCCATAACTTAAAATAAATTCAGTATATGAATAAGGACACAATAAATGCACAGTTCTTAAATTTAAGTCTAAATTTCATTTTGAGATGAAATAGTTGAGAACAGATAAATTATTTTGGCATTTAGAAGAAAGAAAATTAATTGATAACAAATACAGGTAGAAATGAGATGTGGGAAGGAGCAGGACTTCCTTGCCTTGAGGTTTGAATGCATCTTCTTTTATGTTCTACCCAAAAGGTAGCTTTAGAGGCTTTTACCATTTCTTACTACAACTACTAAATTAAGGTGATTAGTTTTTTTTTTTTTTTTAATTGTGATTTGGGTGAAAATTTACAGAGCAAATTCACTTTCCATACAGCAGTTCACATATACTTTGTCTCATGTCATTGACCACAGTTTACCACAATGCAACAACTCCCCTCCCACTTCCTCCCCATAGTTACCTCTTCCCAGTGTCCATCCCTCCATGCACTCCTGCCCCCTGAGCTGTCTCCCTGTGCATAAGGGTGATCAGTTTTAACTAATTCAGCTTTGCCTTTGCAATAATATCTTCAAGTATATAATTATAAAGAGCAAAATTGTATTATTTTCTTTTAATATTTCATTGAATATCTTTCTACTGACATTCAGTATTAAATTCATGCTATAAAGAAAAGATTTTTTTCTTCAGATTTTATTTCTTTGAAAACCCTATGGTAAATTATGTTCTATATTGTGTCATAATTACATAAAATTATCCCATAACATTAACTGAAAATTGTAATATAGCATTTGTACTTTAAAAAGTGGGCATCCATCCCCCTCAAAAAATGGTTTATACTCACTCATTCATCTCCCTTCAAAAATACTCTTATGTGCTCATCATTGGATTTATGAAGTGATGGAGATGTCATAAATGACTCATGTCTTCCCTTTTCACTTAATCTCTGTAGAATACCTGAGCCTCTTTCCCTGTTGCTTGTTCTAGGGCCGTCAAGGGATGAAAGGTGAAGCTGGGGAACCGGGACTGCCAGGCCGAACAGTGAGTTGGTCTTAAAGTTGCCCCCCCCAACCAAGTGCATTTAAAACATTGACTCAAAAGGTGGACCAAAGTCAATCAGCAAAGCAGACACCTGCTACGTACTCCATGTTGTTTCCTTTTAATACCTTGGTCTTAGTCTTCAAGTTTGTTCTGCTCAGTTCAGGTATCTGCTCTCAACTGAACATCTACTATATGCCTGGCATGGTGCTTGCCTCTGGTTTTCTGTTTTGTTTTTTTTTTCCCAGACCCTCCAACTGTCCCCCGCCCCCCCCTTTTTGTTTCCTTTGAGAACTTTCAGTGTTTCACTTGTTTGTTTACTTTTGTGTAGGGAACCCCAGGCTTACCTGGCCCACCAGGACCAATGGGACCTCCAGGAGACAGAGTAAGTTTTCCTGGGCAGGCTATAATGGTATTGGAAATATCATTTTGTTACCTACCATTTAAGACTCCACTGCCACTCAATTTGCATGGTTGTAATGCAAAGTTTGCAAGTCTTGCAGAAGACTGAAAAGCTAGTATCAGTGAACTATCCAACATATGACCAATCTCAAGGTCTATAAAACAAATTGGTGGGGCTTTATGGGAGTTCTCAAATTTTAATTTTGGTAAAATTTTTAATTTTATCAAATTTAGAAAAAGAAGGCAAGAAAAAGAATTTATCTGATTAGAGAGAGATTAAAAAATCCCAGCAAAGTGTTTTCAGTCCTTAAATTAAAATCTTTGTTATTAGTCAGATTTTATATAACTGAGAACACTCTTGCGATAAAGCCGGGACATCCTCTCTATACCTTTAGAACTCAGATACCACTTACAGGCCTTGGATTTGATCCCTCGTGAGAGCTTTCAAGTTTGTTCTTCGGATGAAAATAGTACAGGAGACCCGCCATATCCTGGGAAAAGTAAATGAAATGCTCAGTGAATGTTGCCTATGTGCCCTGTTCATCAATGTTATGGAAACATTTGGTTCCATAGGAGATGATACATTCTTTAATGAGAAGAACCCAGAACTTTTATAGTTACTCAAAGCAAAGAAACAAATGTTCAGACAAATTTCTGAGAGTAATCTGTACCCTGACTGAACAATCGAGATAGAGCATATGACAATTTGACTGCTAATCTCAGAAGGCTGGCGGTTCAAATCCACCAGCCACTCCTCAGAAGGAAGGTTGGACAATCTACTTCTGTAGTGATAGCACCTCGGAAACCCAAGGAGGGGTCGCTATGAGTGGGATCTGACTCCATGGCAGTGAGTTTTTTTTTTTATTTTTTTTATTTTGGACCAGTATAACCTTAGTTACCACTTTGCAGAAGGAGGTGGGCCATTCAGATGGAACAAAGATTTTCCCAGATAGTACAAAATGGTGGATGTATGCCAGTGAATTTTATTTGCTTCTATGCCTACTTTCGAATTTGGAAGAGAGAGCGTTCACAGAGAAAACTATATTCTCTGGGAGTCTGACACCTGAAGGTGGTAATTATATATATATTATTGTCAGTTGCCATCAAGTTGATTCTTGCTCATGGTGACCCCACGTGTTCCAGCATTTTATATATATATAACTCAGCTGTTAACCAAAATGTTGGCAGTTTGAACCCACAGCTGCTCTGCAGGAGAAAGATGTAACAGTCTGCTTCCATAAAGATTACAGCCTTGGAAACCCTCTGGGCAGTTCTCCTATGTCTTATAGGGATGCTATGAGATGGAATCAACTAAATGTTAACGTGTATGTGTGTGTGTGTGTGTATCATGTATGTATCTGATTTTTTGAAACTGGCACTTTTGTTTTTATGAAATCTTATTTCACAACAAAGGTCAACAGTGATATTGCAAGAGTGGCAAATCAGTCTTTTCAATTAGAAAAGAAAACCAAAAACATGGCAATCAAGAAGTGATGATGGACTGACTCACTCGCTGCTGCACTACTGAAGTATGTGCCCGTCACATCCATGAGCGGGGCTTTGCAGACACTGCTGGGTTGCAAGTGTGCTTCCCATCAATATACTCTTTCTGAATCGATGGGCAAGTATCCATCATCACCATTGCTGCTTCTCTGAAAAGTGAGGACAGGGAAGAGCTGTGTTTTCTCTCGAATTCTAATCTGTGAATCTAACTTTGTGGTGAGATCACCCAGGTCTCCTGGGGTGGGTGCAAGGAAACTTATCAGGAAAGCATTTCCCCTCTTCCCTTCCCAACTTTCCTTCACAGCCCAGCACACTTAGTTTACATGCCACTAAATAAGGAGCTCTGGTGGTGCAATGACTAAGGCATTTGACTGCTAACTGTTGTTGTTGTTGTTGTTATGTGCTGTCGAGTCGGCCCGACTCATAGTGACCCCTCCTTGGGCTTCTGAGGCAGTATCACTACGGAAGTAGGATTGCCCAACCTTCCTTCCAAGGAGTGACTGCTAACTAGAAAGTTCAAACCCACCAGCTGCTTTGTGGAAGGAAGATGGGGCAATCTACTTCCGTAAAGATTTATAGCCTCAGTATTCCAGTGGGGGTTGTGATAAGTTGAGTCAGAATCAACTAGATGGCAGTGAGTTTGGTTTTGGTTTGGGATGCTGAGAATAGGTTGCAAAGCTGATAGAATATAAACAATTTTGGAAAGTTAGAGAGACTTTGGGTACAGGGTTTCAGCTGGGAAAAAAAAAGAGAGAGAGGGAGAGAGAGAGAGAGAGAAAGAAACTTGAACTCTGGAGGAGAAGAGAAGAAAGCACAGGATAGTAATTCAAGGATCATGGTGTGGAAGGAAGATTCATTACCAGGAGGGAAGAAGATGCATGGATTGTCTTCTGTGAAGGTGATTTTCAAAAACATGGGACACAGCTTTGTACTGCAAACTGTTAGAAAGTAACAAAAGAACCACATATATAGGTATTTGGTGTGAAAATGACCATAGGTCTTCTTAACCACCCTTATGTGGTTGGAAGTAGCAATCACTACTGGAGCTTTGAACATGAAGAATAAAATAAAACTATAGTACCAGTTCTGCAGAGGGCTCCATTGGGTAGTATGTCAGAATACAATCCTCCTCTTATCAACTTAGATATTTTTCTTCTAAAAGAAAGTTTCATCAGGAAATTTTTAGCATGGCTGCAAGGATGATCATTCAGAAATATGACACTTATCTAAAAAGTTTTAAAGAGTGTTGGAGAAATTTAGATGAAAGAAACACCATTCAAATAGTCTAGCAATACTACCATAGCATTTTGCTTCTTAAGTGGCTCGCAGAAGCAATGTTGATGTTACATCAGATGAACTTGGGGTCTGTTTTTCGTTTAGCAGGCTTAGATCTTTCAGAAAACAGTCTGAAATCTTTATCCCTGTAAATTTCTGAGTTTTTTCCCCTGGAATATTTTCTAAGACAATTTTAAAGAAATAACCTTATTCCATTGTAAAATCAGTGGGCTAAAGAGAAGTATGGGTACGTAATATAGACAACAATCTAAATGATCTTGATTTTTGCTAAAATTCAAGAATATGGATGAAATTATCACTGTTATTCTGCAGAAAATGAGACAAAACACTCCTTTAACTGAGGAATGCAACAACCATAAAAAATGACCTGAGTCAGAAATCCTCGGCTGGATTTCAGAGATCTGCTGTGGAGTAGCAGGATGACTCATTCCAGACAGAGGTCATTTGGCACAGTTTGGAGAGAAAAAAAAGCAGGGTGCAAGAGCCAAAGAGAGAGACCACGTGGAGATGCGCTGTGCTCCTGGGGCTGATCTCTCCTTCCCACTCAGCCCAACACTGATGCAGTTCTGGCATTCTGTGTGACATGAGCAGAGAAATGAAAAATTAACCATTTACTATGAGGATTGATGAGTTGCTCGTTTTTGAGCAGAGGGCAGTTAAGACAGTTTTGCCTCTTTGTTCATTTTGGAAGAAATTCACCAGTAGAGACATAAATAGGAGTTCTTGGCCTGGGTAATGCAAATGGAGCTCTGGTAGTGAGTGCACTGGTTAAAGCATTTGACTGCTAATTATAAGGTTGGTTGTTCGAACCCACAGCCACTCAGCAAGACAAAGATGAGGCAGTCTGCTTCCATAAAGGTTTACAGCCTTGGAAACCTTATGAGGCAGTTCCATTCTGCCCTATGAGTGTTGTAATGAGTTGGAATCAACTTGCTAGTAGTGGGTGGCTGATGCACATGGTTAAGCACTTGACTACTTACTGAAAGGTTGGTGGTTGGGACCCACCCAGAGACCCCAAGGAAGAAAGACCTGGTGATCTATTTCTATGAAGATTACAGGCAAGAAAAGCCAATGGAGCTCAGTTCTTCCCTGTCATATGGGGTTGGTATGAGTCAGAATCAAATGGGTGCAACTGGGTTTTGTTTTGTAAGACATAAATAGTCCTGTCCTATCTAGCAGTTGGGAGCTCTGGTGGCATGGTGCCTAAGACATTTGACTGCTAACCAGAAGGCTGGCAGTTCAAACCCACCAGCCACTCCTCAGAAGGAAGGCTGGGCAATCTATGCTTAGGACATGGGGAAAGGAGTTTTCAGTGGTCAGCCTCTCCTTAATCTTTTATGATACCATATGCTTTTCTTGGGAGCTCTGGTAGCATAGTGGCTAAGGCACTTGACTGCTAATCAGAAGGCTGGCGGTTCAAACCCACCAGCTACTCCTCGGAAGGAAGATGGGGCAATCTACTTCCGTAGTGATACTGCCTTGAAAACCCAAGGAGGGGTTGCTATGAGTCAGGTCTGACTCGACAGCATATAACAACAACAACAATGCTTTTCTCAGCAGCATTACTTTGACCCCATCTTTCTTGAATGAGCTTGGTGACACTGACTTTTCAGTAGAAAGGGTCAGTCTTTCTTTTGATGTCTTTACCGTAACTCTCACAAAAGCAAAAACCAGTATCTTCATCAAAGTACTCTGTCTTCTTTGGAGAAGTAGATTTGTTTGAACTCTTAAAATGTTTTTATTTTAACTATATAAATGATTGCATATAGAAATTAATTATTCAGTAAATGGTGTAAGTTAAATTGGAGAGCATGTTTTTGTATTGAAAAGGTGACTTGCCAAACAGTAAATTGGGCTAAATCCTTCTATTCACCCTTAGAAGTCTGATTAGCATCTTTTCTTTTCACTTGCTTATTATTTCACTAACCTCTAATTAATTCTGTTTTTTCATTAGGGCTTTACTGGAAAAGATGGTGCAATGGGACCCAGGGGCCCACCTGGGCCACCGGTAAGAATTGAGTGGATTACATTGCTGGTTCCCACCCTTAGTATTGCTGAAGAGCCAGGTAACCTTGCCTTTGAGGCCACTTCACCCAAGCTATGGACACATCAGTGGGGGGAACGTCCCCCATTCCCCCCAAATCAAAGAATAATCAATGTGTTAGAAAAAAACAGGTGTGTCAAAATATGGGGTACTTCTCTTTAATCAAATTATATTTGAAAACAGAAGGATATCTTTGCCTACTTGGGCACTAACCTCACAATGAGAGGTTGAGTTTTATGAATTCTGCAGTTCCTTCCTGCTTTAGAACTTTAAGAATCTGTGGCCTATGAGTTTTGGATTTTAAAAGACATTTGTTACTAGGCAACCATCAGTTATTCTGAAGAAATACATTTTACCCAAAACTAAGACGAAGGGTCTTTTAATTAAGATCTTTGGAAAAACATACTTAAACCAATGATTTTGCAACCTGATTTTGTAACACCTGTATCCAGGTGACATAACAACTAAATTGTGTGAGACGACAAATGCTCTCTATGATGCTATGGCAGAGTATGAAGACTCGAGAGCACAGATTAAGATAATTTTATTATTTATATTTAACATATAGATTCTCAGGTAAGATTTATTTTTAATGCTTTGCATATTTTTAAGTATTTATTACAAAGTTGAAAGTCTATATGTAAGAGATTAGTAACTTTATAAAATCTGATGATTTTATTTTAAGGAGATTTAGTCTTTAGAACATAATGTGTTGGTGATGTATAAATATTCTACTAAAAATATGGCTAAAATGTTCTTGGAGATGTGTTAAATGCAACAAGGAGAAATTCTTAATGGTTTTGATGGCGTTAGGGATGCTGACGTGGTCCAGGAGATTGGAGGTGTAGGGAATGTGGCCAGGGAGACAGTGAGTTGCTAGGCTGAGCATGTGATTTCCAGTAGAGAAGGGAAGACTTCACCATCACGGGACCATCCTACACAAAACCAGCCAAAGTTCTCCAATCTATCACTTGATGGATTTCCTGGCTTTGTCATAGACATAATCAAAACAGCAGGAATTGATTTTTGCAAACTCACTTAATAATCACCTTACTAGGATCATAGTCTCTGAGTTGTGAAATGATTATATATGTATTTTTTCTCAGTTGGCTTCAAATGATATCTTATACAAATACAAATATATGTAGTACAAACAGAATGTTTAGTATTTTCTTCATGTTATCTTGAAATACAGTTTTACTCTTCCTCAATGTGCAATCATGTGTTGTTTCTTCTCGTAGGTTTAAAAAATGACCACACTTTGTTAGTTTATTTTAGATGGGATTTCTTCTCTGTCATAACATTTCCTTTCTTGGCCTGTGTGTTGCAGGGAAGCCCAGGCTCTCCAGGAGTCACAGGACCAAGTGGGAAACCAGGAAAACCTGGAGACCATGGCAGACCAGTAAGAGCATGGCTTGCACATCTAGAGTCATTCAGTGTGGATATAAAAAATGAGGAGAAATGCAAGGCTTTGGCATATTTATGCTATCTCTGTTATAGTGTGCTTGAATTTTATGTTGAAACTATGCTAAATGTATATGGATTTAATTTGGTACTAGTTCTAAAGTTTTTCTCTCTGAGTTATTTTAATATTCTGGGATGAAAATTGTGGCCATTGGGTTTCTTTAAAAGGAGAATAGGATTATGAGCCAAGACACATATTTCTGTCCTGTATAAACACTAAGAGCTGAGTCAGCGGAATGATTCTTTTTATTTCAAAATGGTATGCTGCTTGAAACAGAAAAATACATGATGATGGTACATGGCACCTTCATTCCTTTGCAGAGGTTAACCCTTTGACAGCATCATCCAGCTGTTGTGATTTGCTCTTTTCTCTTTCATTGAGGTTCCTAGAACATTAGTCTCAGAATTAAAATAATTGAACTACTTCAATTATTTATTTGACCTTATATACTGTCCTGACCCAATTTAAATCCTGTTTAAGTTATATGTTTCAGATAAAATAATAGCTGAGGTGATATTATGCAAACTAGTATTTCCAAAATTATTGTTGTTGTTGTTATGTGCAGTCGAGTTGGACCCGACTCATAGCAACCCCTCCTTGGGTTTCCAAGGCAGTATCACTATGGAAGTAGATTGCCTGATCTTCTTTCTGAGGAGTGGCTGGTGGATTTGAACCCCCAGCCTTCTGATTAGCAGTCAAATGCCTTAGGCACTAAGCCACCAGAGCTCCCGTTCCAAAATTAGGTCTCCCAAAATACCCACAAATATTTCCAACAATAGGTAGGCTTTATATTCTCCTTTACAAACTTTTACTTATTTGTATGCATGAAGTGTGAATTTATTTGTAAGTCTTTTTTTGGTCTGAATAGCATTTTGATATATAAAAAAAACTTAAATAATTAAATTCAACTGTTAGCAATGACACAAACTTACCAGGGCTGTTTTTGGATGTAAGTTCTTTTCTTAAATATTGTCCACATTACTTAAACAAATTTAAGCAAAATTTTATTGTTAGGCAAACTGAGGATAAAATATTTATGTGACACAGTCTGCCTTTTATATTTTCAGAAAATCAAGCAAGTAGTGTAATGATGGGAGGACTTCTGGTATACCACATAATCTGTGTGTCTTTCTCAATGAATCATGCATGGCAGAAACTTCACAAGAGCATTTAAAAGTACATGAAACTTTTTTACTCATTCAGAATTGTATTTCATTTTACTATGGCCTCAATGGAGTCTTACGTAAGACAATTACTGATGTAATTGATGGCTGCAGCTAGAACCCTAAGAGGAACTTCTGCTACCATTACTTGAAATTTGATCTCTAAATACTAGCAATAAAGATAATTACTACGTACACATTAGAGCAATCTCAGAGTGGCAATAAATTAAAAATACACATACACAAACACGAAATAGCAGTGAATGTTAAAAAAAATCCTTGTGATTTGCAGAAATCTCCAAACTCAGAAATATTAGTATTTCTACAAATATCTAGTATGAAACTGTAGGGTTTTTTTTTTAAATAATGGCTATAATTTGATATACATTTATTTATTTGGCCCTCACCTTCATCTTTTTTCTTGGTCTTCCTCATCTTTCTAAGGGGAAAAATTCCCCTCCTGCTCTTCTCTATTTTATCTTCATCAGTTGCCACTGAGTCAATTCCAACCCAATATGTCTGAGGAGAATTGTGCTCCGTTGTGTTTTCAGTGGCTGATTTCTCAGTAGTAGTTCACCATGCCTTTCTTCTAGGGAGCCTCTGGATAGACTTGAATTTGAACCTTTTGTTTAGCAGCCAAAGGAGCTCTGGTGGTACAGTGGTTAAAGCTAACCACAACCTCAGTGGTTTGAACCCATCAGCTGCTCTGTGGGAGAAAGACGAGGTAGTCTGCTTCCACGAAGATTTGCAGCCTTGGAATCCCTTTGGGGCAGTTCTACTCTGCCTTGTAGGGTCACCATGAGTTGCAATCCACTTGATGGCAGTGGGGTGGTTAGGAGCCAAGTACATTAACCATTTGCACCACCCAGCAACTCTTCTATTTTATTCTACCTTCCTTACTCTTATATAATCTTAATTTCTAAAACCAAAAAAATAGCAGATGGGTCTGAGCAGATACTCAGTAAACATTAGCTATTATAACCCCTTGTTATCTTTCTTTTTACCTCCCAATACTGGATGTTTCTCAAGCACTGCTTGTGGATAATTTTACTCACTTACTGAACACATATTTATTTAATGCCTACAGTGTGTCAGTCAGTGTTCTATGATCTGAAAACATAGCAGTAAACAAGATAAAATCCTTGTCCTCATGGAGATTCTAATGGGAGACACAGACAAAAAGCAAGTAAATAAATAATATAGATTCTCATGATAATAAGTGGTATGAAGAAAAATGAAAAAGGGTAAGAGGTTAGAGAGTGATTGTGGTGGTGGGAAGTAAGTAGCCAGGGAGCCTTTTGGAGGAGGTGATATTGGAATGAAGTGAAGGAGCAAGGTGTTTGAGGATCCATGGAAAGAGGGTTCCAGGCAGGGGAAAAGCATAAGCAAAAGCCTGAGTGAGGAGAGAGTTTGATATGTGAAAGGGACAACACAGAGGCCTTATACTCGAAGTGCAGGGAGTGAAGGGGAGTGGGGTAAAAGGTGAGTTCAGATTGGTGTGCAGAGCCAATTATGTGGACTGTCTGCTCCATTATAAAGAATGTTGAAATTGGAGATTTGTAAGTAACGGAGTAACAAGATCTATTTTTTCCTTTAAAAAATATCACGCTGGCCTCTCTGTGGAGAATAAACTCCAAAAGTGCAAAACTGGAAGCAGGGGGACCAGTTAGGAAGATACTGGACTAGTTCAGGCAGAAGTCTTGATTTGGACTACACTGGTCTCAGTGGAGATGGTGATCTGATTTGGGATATTATTTGAACGGCAGATTTGCCAGTGGTTTGGATGTTCCTTCCCTAATAGAAGTTGGCTGCTTGGAAATATATTACTGAAAGACAAACCTTCCTCCACTATAAAGACAACTTTTCCCAAGATCTTCTCATGGCCAGTGCAAGATTTATGACAGAGTAGGGACAAACACTTTGTGGCTGTGTTTGGATGTGGGACCATTTGGTTTGAGTTATTTAATAAGAGAGACACCCAATACACAAAGAATCATTGGATGAGGTTGGAGATGTATATTTAGCTAGACAGCTGACAAAACCCAATAATTCTTATAGGAAATGAACGAAGATTAACTTTATGAACATTTTACATTCCAAATAGCCAGCTGAGCTAATCAGTCATGAGGAAAGTGTAATGGTACAAGGACAATCTTCATATTTTAATTTCAAGATTATATTGTGAATGGCATTATAAAAAGTATGCCTGGTATATAACTTTTAAGTTTGTGAGCATAAAATCCACATCTCAGAACTGTTTGGGAGGATGTGTGTGTGTGTGTGCGCACTCATGTGTAGTCAGAAAGATAGAGATAGAGACAGAGACAGACATACAGACACAAAACAGAGACAAAGAGGCAGACACATGCACACACACAGAGATGTTGATTAGATTCTTTTTTACAGAAAAGCAAAATGTATATATAACATGGATATAAATGTGTTATGTCATTTTGCTATTTTGTTAGAAAGCATACTTTGTTCTCCCTCGTGGTCATCCATTCATACATTGTTGTATACCACGTTCGTCAACAGTTTCTAATGTTTGAAATTCTTATATTTCAGGGTCCATCTGGATTGAAAGGAGAGAAAGGCGATAGGGTATGTATTTCTTAAAATTTGACTTGCATTTATTTTGTATGTTAAACACTGAAGTCTGAAATCATAAAAATAATATACTGATGACTCTCACTGATTTAATTAACAAGGGAGACATTGCTTCCCAGAACATGATGCGAGCAGTTGCAAGACAAGTCTGTGAACAACTGATAAGTGGTAAAAATCTCTCTTTTTTTCAATCTATGAATTTTTAAAATGAATTGTAGGAACATGCATAGTTTGAGTCATGACATTTCTAAGATACATGATTCTATTTCATTTTTGATGAACTCTTATTTTTATACATTTCAGTTTCATATCTGATGAGATAAAGTTCATGATATTTTAAAGATAATAATTAAAGTCATAGTTGTTATCTTTATATTCAGTCTGATACAAAACCATATTTTACAAGGGTTTTTCAGTTTCCATATTAGAATTTTAAAGAGCTTCACAAGGATATATCTAGAAGCATCAGACTTCTTAAGTACTAAGAAATTAGATCCTTTAAATTTTGATCTTTAAATTATTCTATGATCATAAAGAAGGAAGCTTACCAAGATTAATTTGATGGTAAAATAAAGTGAAAAGAAAAAACAAAACCAAAACAACCCACTGCCATTGAGTCAATTCTGACTCACAGTAATCCTATAGGACAGAGCAGAAGTGCCTCATAGGGTTCCCAAGGCTATAAATCTTTAGGGAACGACTGTCTCATTTTTCACCTGTAGAGTGGCTGTTGGATTTGAACTGTTGACTTTTGGATTAGCAGCCCAGTGGTTTAACCACTGCACCATCAGAGTGCCTTCATTTAAAGATAGAAGATCCATTTTGGTTGGGCTTTTTCCTTGCCTCCTTATTTTTTTTACATACTCTTCTCTTTGGAGTCCCTGGTAGCGTAAATGGTTAAGTGCTTGGCTACTAACCAAAAGGTTGATGTTTCAAATCCACCCAGAGGTACCTTGACAAAAACGTCAATTGATCCACTTCTGAAAGGTCACAGCCATTGAAAACCCTATGTAGCACAGTTCTACTCTGTACACATGGGGTTGTCATAAGTCAGAACTGACTCAAAGGCAACTGATTTGGTTTGGTTTTAGTTTTCTTCCCATTCCTTGAGGCTGATTAAATAACAGAGCTCAGTACTTCCAGACTGAATATGGGCCTCAAAATCAAAGCTCCATCTTTCGTAAGTTTTAATCAGCTTTTCTTAAAGTGTGGTCTTGTGGAACACTCACATTAGAATCACCTTAAATGCTTATTAAGAATGAAGTTTCCTGGGAGATCCTCAAAAATCTAGTGTATCATTGTCCTTGGAGCTGAGGCACAGTAAGCTGTTATTTTTTAATGTACACCACAGGTGTTTCTAATTTACACTAAAGCTCAATTATCATTGCTTTAGGAACATACACAAATGGTTTAATTTCTGAATTTAGAAAAGGGTCTATTTCGTGTGACATCATTTGGTAAACCACAAGGCTTTATATCAGAGATGTATTGAACTTCTATACCTCTTCTGTGTGTGTGTTCACAGTAATTCTTGTAGCTTCTTACTTACCATTTTGTAGAAACAGCTGCTTTTGGGGGACCATTTTTTACTGAGAGACTGGAGTGTTTCTTTTTATTTTTAGGATCCTAAATAGACTGTTTCCTGGAGAGAGAAGTTTCTGTTAAAACACTAAGAGAAAACAGTTTTACCTTCTACCCCTCCCTTACTGGGTTTCTTACTAAAAAGCCTTATTTCTATTTGTAGGTCAGATGAACAGATTCAACCAGATGCTGAATCAGATTCCAAATGATTACCACTCTAATCGCAACCAGCCAGGGCCACCGGGTCCCCCAGGACCCCCCGGCAGTGCAGGAGCCAGAGGAGAACCAGGACCTGGGGGGCGGCCAGGTTTCCCAGGCTCACCAGGGATGCAAGGACCGCCTGGTGAAAGAGGTGGGTGTTTTTGGCAGTTGCACAGACAGGAAAGTAGGAGTTTGTAAATGTAGGAGCTAGGTCAGGTTGGAAAGACTGACCTTGGCAAACCACTTTAACTAGTATTGTTTGGACAGCCCCCAAATGTCTGTCAGTGAACATGTCTCCCTCTTCAGGCAACCTGCAAGCCATAGAGTTCCATATTATAGAAAACAGGAAACTTTTCTCAGGAAATCTCAGTAAAGAGAATGCTATTTCCTGATATTTTTGTTAGCAAGATAGACTATCTTGGCAAAGTAATCTGGCACTACAAACTTATTGTTTCGATTGTGCTAAGAGCAGAGTGTTGTTATTGTTATTTGCCATCGAGTTAGACCCGACTCACAGTGATCCCTCCTTGGGTTTCCACGGCAGTATCACTACGGAAGTAGATTGCCCAACCTTCCTTCTGAGGAGTGGCTGGTGGATTTGAACTGCCAGCCTTCTAGTTAGCAGTCAAGTGCCTTAGGCACTACACCACCAGAGCTACCAAGAGCAGAGTAGCAACTGAATATTCTTAAGCAGCACTATAGTTTTAGGTCTAAATTCTTTTGGTTCCTTTATTTAGAGCCTGGCATTGTTCTTGTATGTTTGTTTGATTTTAATTTCATGGTAGAAAAGTGTAATTGAGGGAAAAGAACAAATAGGATTACCTGATTCCTGATGTTTTGGGACTCTGGGTAACACTTTTGTCAAAGTGGTGGTTGATATTCTAGGAAAAACTTAATATATTTCTATATTTCTATAATGTGATGGTTTGGGTGCTGTATTAATAGGCTACTAATGATAAGATACCTTTTATGATGTTTTTCAGTGATTTGGAATTGCTTATTCAAGATTTCTGTTCTGAATTACTAATTTTAAAAAAATATATTAGATGTGTTTGTTTCCTTCAAATAATTCTTTCCCTGACTTGTGGCCAGATTTTTTCTTGGCCATGAATCTGGAATTACAAGCAAATATCTAGAAAGAATTTGGATTAAAAAGTGAACTTCTATGAAAAACCAGGTTCTGCTTTACAAAGGAAATGAATTATTTGAATCAAGTATCATCAGTTAAGACACAACTACATGTTTCCAGATAATTTTTCTCTTGTGTTCTTTTTGTCCTTCCTTAGGTTTGCCAGGAGAGAAAGGTGAAAGGGGTATTGGATCTCCAGGACCTCGAGGGTCACCTGGCCCCCCAGGTAGGTTTGCTAGTACATGAAATAAGAAAATAAGTGCTAAGTGAGCGCACAGTCTCCAAGAGATTGACTTTGTTCTCCTGGATTTCAGCCTTTGTGCCATCATTGACATATTTTAATGACAAGTTCAACTTACACATATACATTTTTTGCTCCCTTTGTTCAAACAATGTTTAAACATGTTCTAAAGGCACTGACTAGAACTTTCATATGTGAGAGTATGGGATTTAGCAATGTAGAGGGTTGGTTCCTATTTTTTGTTTCAGGGAAATCTTATTTATTTATTTATTTTTACCTTATAGCCTTTAAGGATTTTTACATTTCCTATTTCTTCTAATGTTCTTCAATATGGAGCCAAAAAAAAAAAAAAAAAAAGCCATTAGACTGCAAAAATATGTTTTCACTAAAAGATTTAACAAATTGTAAGACTCCATCAAAACATACTGATGTTTTGACAGGAAATAATGGGTGTCTAGTTGTTTCCTGCATTTTGTTTATTAGAAGGTGCAAAAAGGGCAAGGAGGCCACATTTTCTGACCTCCTCTAACCCCACAAAAGGAAGACAGAATCACCTTCAGTAACCCAAGGCCTATTCCTGCAAAGCCAGACATGCTGCCTCCCTCCAGCCCTTTCACCAACTGTTCCTCCCAAAGCACCCACCACCTCTCTCCTGGGTTGGATAATTCACTGCAGTGGCCCTACAGAACTCACAGATTACGGGGTTTATTAGGGAAGCACCAGACTACAATTCAAGTTAAGGAAAAACGCTCAGTCTCTCTCTCAGAACTCTAAGCACCTGAGAGAGAGTGGGAACCTCCCAGAACATTATCTTGTGCCACTCCCAACAGAAATACTCTAGGTGGACAACTTTAGCAATCAGGAGCTCCTCAGTTGCTCATGGCAAATTCCATCTTGGAGTTTACAAAGACTTATGGGTAGAAAAGCCACACTTAAGTAATTTACTATACCGCAGAAGGAATTTTTTTTTTTTTTTTTTTTCCATTATAAGGTCCACAAGGTACTTGCAACCCAGATCAGCCTCAGTGGTTAAGTCTTGACCTTTATGTTAGTCATATTTCACTTGATCCAGAAACACCACGACTGCTTCACATAGTTTGGACATGCTCTCATATCTCTAGTACAGTGGTATAATATTGCCATTTCCTTGAGATACTTTTATGTCCTTAGGACTAGGAATAAACCAGAAAATTCATTGTCTTTTATTTTGCTTAATTCGTGCTAAATCATTTTTCTTTGAATAAAATCATTAGAGTACTAGGATCACTGGAATTAATGCTTGAGGAGCATTGGTAAGAAGGCTCCATCACATTGGTGTTCATATTGGTGATTTCTTAAATAAAAATTTGCTTACCATAAACAGTGAATAGTCTAGTCTTATGGCAGTAAAGGTGCCAGTTAAAATATTGTTGGTTGCCCAGGAGACATAATAAGAAGGGAAATGTATTTGTTTTAATCTCATATTAGGTCCACAAGGAGAATCCAGAACAGGTCCACCAGGGTCCACAGGTTCAAGAGGTCCACCTGGCCCCCCTGGTCGTACTGGAAACCCAGGTATCCGGGGTCCCCCAGGTCCACCAGGATACTGTGATTCGTCTCAGTGTGCCAGCATCCCATACAATGGGCAAGGCTATCCAGGTATGTTATTGCCATTGTAGAAACCTAAATTCACCAGAATTAAAGAACCTTTATGGAAATGAAGCTCCCTAGGATTGAAGAAGGATTGATTTAAGGATTTATTGGAGATATCAACTCTTTCAGTTGTATGTTTTCATTATGCAATAATGGTGTTCTCTCCCAAAGTATAAAACATTATTTCACTGTTAGGATTTAGAGAATTATTTTTCTTCCTTCTCATACTCCCACATTTATCAAATCACATCAAAAACCTCTTCTTATTTCTTTTGAGAGTACAAGGAATACTACCAATTCACATTTGCCCCCCCCAACCTGAAGGTTGGGAACAAGGATTTGTTGAACCTAATTTCAGAATGCCAAGAAAATATATATAAAAAAATTGTTTCAAGAATCTAATTTTTAGGCTAACTATTTGATAAAATAGTATAGATAATTAAAAAGAATTCACTGTCCCACACTGTCCATTGAATTAATACTTATAAATTCTAGGACTCAATATATATATTTTTTAAAGGGTAGGTAGTGAATTTCTAGCATTTGACAGCTACAGAGGGCAGAAGGCTTTCATGCCTGATTTTGCGGGATATAGAGACAGAGGAGATATGTCTACCTGGAAATAAAGTCATACTGTGGTCAATGTTGACCTTTTCATTAGTGCACCTTTAAGCATCTTGCAAGTTTTAAAAATGATACTGCTGTTTGATATGGTTTGCTACTAGCAAATAGTGCATGAGTAGTTGAATATCTAAATATCTATATATCTATATATTTATGTACATACTTGCATATAGGTAGTCCCTGGGTTATGAATATCTGACTTAACATACAACCTGTGGTTATCAATCAACCCCCATAAAGCCTATTATATTAAAAATTTGGGGTACCTACAATGATTCTTAATAACAAATGGATGCTACTTTGCAATACACATCAAAACATTATTATTATTACAGTATTATTATGTTGAAGTTATCTTAGTGTATCTGGAAGTATTTCGATAATTTGTTTTAATGCATAGAAAGATACACTATATACTATATACTAAGACAAACATTTGGCTAACTAATATTTGATATTAAATGTACCTAACATACTGACTTACCAATTCTACTTAAAGACAATTTAGGAATATAAATTGTTCATAATCTGGGGACTGCCTGTATAACCAAAAGTAATATTGGACCACAATGTATATTTCTTAAACAACCCATTCACAAAATTATAATTTAATTCTTTATAAAATTAATTTATTTCTACCTTATGCTATATGTGAATAACTAGAAATATATGGATATATAAATACACTTTAACCATTACATACGTAGATGGATGTATATATATATATATTTTTTGCATAGTAATTCAACTTTTAAAAACTATCATCTTTGACCTGTTTCAGGTTCCGGCTAACAAATTTTCTAAGTCGCCAGTGCTGCTTACAGTTTGAATACATGAAAATCCTGTTTCTGAGATGTTTGCGCACGTGCTTATTAGGAAATGAGTCTGTATGGAAATCTCACCAATGATATGGTTAATGAACTGGGTTGACATCATAAAGGAGGGAGGAGACTTTATACTAACTTGAATGAGAGAAAAGCAGTGATGTCAGTTTATAAGCCTGATGCACTTCAGTAATAATGTAGAAAACTATATTTTAAAAAGTTCAAACACAGCCATGACATGCCTCAGTTATGAAAGGGGCACATAATAAAAAATACTAACCAGCAGAGATCATGCCATTTGGGGAAGAACAATTAACCTGGTTAAAGAGAAATGTCTTATGTAAATAATAAACTAATTGTGGCTTGTAAATGATTTGTATGTGATCCTGTCCGCTAAAACCACATAACAATTCTACAATAAGCTTCTGCATCAAAGCCTGCTGCTTGCTCTGTGCCAGAATAACACCGAATGGAATCTCCTCATCTCTTGCTTGATAGCCATGTGTCTGATTCAGGGCATGTGTCTAATTATTATTATTTTTTTGTACATGTACTCTCATTTGGGTTTTGTAATTGCAATTTTCAAACCAAAGTATTATAACCATATTTTTTTTTTTAAAAAAATACCGTTTTGCTGTAGTCACTGATGTTTCTCACCCACCAGCTATATATAATTCAGTCTGTGTGAGGGACAACCACAGAAAATGTCATGTACTGTATATTACCTGGTGATAGTTGCTTTTCACCGCCAGAGTTCAGTTTCTAGGAGCCAATACAATTTCCCCTCTCCTCCTCATCTTTCCAAGTTGTTCTTCGAATTGAGGAGTCTGAAGCCATGAACAGTTACTTGAGATTTGCAAAACTCCTACCTAGATACTGCGTTTACAATTCTTTGGCCTGGTCTCTGACCCTTCCCACGTATTTGTGCAATGATTGTATTAACTGCTGGATCTTTCAAAGTTGAAAACAAAGTGCCATTTCATGATTTGATCATCACCAAATTCTCTCTGCAAATGGAAGTAATTAGATTATTGTAATTTATCTATTTATAGTATGAGATTAAGACTGGAGTGCCATCACCTCGGGTGATGATTTAGCTTTTGCTGTATGTGTGCTTTCCAAGTCATGCCATAACTGTAATGTTGAATCGGACAGAGCCATATGTGCCCGAGGGCGGGGCCTACCTGCCTGAGCGCGAGCCCTTCATCGTGCCGGTGGAGCCCGAGCGGACCGCGGACGAGTATGAGGACTACGGCGCCGATGAGCCGGAGGAGGAGCGCCCTCCCCACGCGCGCTGGCGGCGCGCCCAGCCCCGCAGCCCCGGGCAGTGAACCCAGCATGAAGCGCGCAGCGTGGGGAGGATGAGTGGGGGAGGTGTTGGGATTCTCATTTACAGATCAGAGAGAGCAGCGTTATGATTTTTTTCTGCAATGTTTCTTCTGGCGTTGCTTCATCCCAGAGCACTGTTTCTGACTGTAGAGAACCTTGTTTCTGCAGGAAGTCTAGCTTGCAGCATGCATCTGTAGACAACTTTGCCTTTACCCTTGACATGCTTGCAAAATACTTTGTTCACAGAAGCTGCGAGGAGAGAACATGCCTTGTGCCTTTAGTTAGCACAGAGGGCAACCTCAGTGAAACTCTTAGGTTTAGCAGTAAGCCCTGGAACCCAGAGCTACTGTATTTCAAGAGGGCAGTTTATCTTTTCCAATACTTAAACTTGCAATCCAGTTACACAATGACTCAAGTCATTCCTTTCCTAAACCCAAAAGGGAGGGAAAAGTCAACTCCATTGCAATTATTTATCTTTCTCTTCTATCTTCTGTTATACATTAGGGCATAGAATGCTCTTATACATCTTTAACAACCACAAACCTTATGCCATGTAGCTGAAATTATTGTATCAACCAGATACAATTTCATATTGCCTTAAACCTCCTTGTTTTAGACACATTAACATTTATGCCAAGTTGCAGATAATTCTGCAGAGATGGAATTGCATGTTTGTGTTGTATATTTAGTATGAACTTTTTTTCCCAGAACATAATGTTTCTTAGTTATCAAAAAAGCAGTTGGAAAATGTTTGCAAGACTATGAACATAGAATTGCTGCTTTTATATTTTAACTGCAGATTGTGAATTTCACTGCCTTATATTATTTATTTCTGAAACAAAAGAGGCATTTTTCAATAAAACTACTGAAAATTTGACATGGTATGCTTTTTTTTTTCTTTCCCTTTGGAGGGGACCTTTTGGGTTATTCAGTGGGTTGTTACGACAAACAAGTTCATATCCTTGGATACGGTTACAGAATCTTGCTAATACTATTAAATTATGCTAAATAGATTTTTAATGATACAGTGAAGTCATAGAGAGTGCTAAGAGCCTTAAAAAGTCCAGTAGAATCCAAAGGCTTTATTAGGAATGTAGAGGATGTGTGGGGTTGATAGAAAACAACTAAGTATCCTAGGAGACCCCCAAACAACCAAATAATCTCCAACAACCCACATGATTTCTTATGCATTTAATTGCTTACCTATACTTTACCCAACAGCACATTTAATTTTAAAAAGGAAAATTCCTTTAAGCAAATTTTTACATTTTATGAAATCTTCCTTTTGCACTTAGAAATGCAATAAAACCATCTTAAATATCCAGGAAAACAACATAAATGGGTTGAAAGGAACAACATCAACTGAAGAGAGAGGAATATTGATAGAAAGTTTTCCACAGAACAAAACATTTGCATTAAATGTTTCCTGGAGACCAAGATCAAAAGGAAGAGATGACAAATGAATACATTAATTTTCACGGGGGGGGGGGGAGGGGGCGCTTCAAGAAGATTGCTAAACTCCTAACATTCACCTTTACATCTCACCAAGTACACTTTGAAAGGTTGAAGAGACCATTGAGATGATCCCAGCCCAACTCTTTTGTTTTTATATGAGGAAAAAGAGTCAGCTAATTACTGTTGGGTCGAGACCAAGACTCTAGGTCTTATTCTTAACCCAGTTTTATCTCTGATGCTTTTCTCTGGTGCCCCCTTTCACCTCCCCTAGCTCTTCGGAGAGTTTCCTCTCTGTGTAGGAACTTTCAAACCTCAGAGTTTCAAGAACTTATTTGGACAGATTTCTGCTTCATTTGGGTTTCTGATGTCCTTTCATGAAGAACCTCTGTATTGGAAGTCTGAAGATGGGTTCAGTTTCTCCTATCACTGGTCCATCTGCATCCCAGAGCCCTATGGATTTGAGATACAAAGGAGTCCACCTTCTCTCACTGACTAGGTGCTGGTTGATTCTTGATGTTGCCAGTAGACTGATCTGTTCACTACATTCAAGTCTGTGTTAGGAGATGGGAGTAGGAGCCAAGGTAACCCTAACCACGGGATAAGCACAGAATTAATAACCAGCTCAGGTGCATGTTGTAATTTTTCAGTACAGTTCCTTCTTAATTATGTTTGCTGAATCCTATGTTAAAATTACTTTTGTAATTCCTGATTGAATGCAAACTGACTGAACTATAGGAAGAAAAAGCCTGCTACAGTCTGAGTTTAATGTTTGTGTTGAGTTGGTTCCTACTCACAGTGACCCTGTGCAAAAGAGAAAAAAACATTACCCAGTCCTGCATCATCCTCAAAATTGTTGCTATCTTTGAGCCCATCATTGCAGCCACTGTGTCAATCTATCTCGTTGAGGGTCTTTTTTGCTGACCCTCTACCAAGCATGATGTCCTCACCATTCTCACTTCTAAGGAGCATTCGGGCTGTACTTCCAAGACAGATTTGTTCTTTCTTCTGGCAATTGATGGTGTATTCAATATTCTTTGCCAACACTGTCATTCAAATGCATCAAATTCTTCTCTAATCTTCCTTATCCACTGTGATGGTTATGTTTGTATATCAACTTGGCTAGGCCAGGTTAAGTGGCTGGGCAGCTGGATATAGTATTCCCCATGATGAGACTGGTAATCAGTTCCGTGGTGGAAGCTACTGGGAGCAGCTGAGTAGCTGGCTTTGGGTATGTGGTCTGCTTCCTGTATATAAAGAGAAGTTTTGAGAATAGTCTCTAGCCTTTGGCATTCTTGGACCCTGCATGTAGCCGTGTCGTTGCTCAGCAGCCTGCTATGCTCTGCCAGTCTTGGGGCTTACAATGAACTTAAGTTAATGGCCTGCCGTGTGGTTTGGTTACATTGGGACTATGCCTTTTTACTTGTCAACCTTGGGGCTTCTCAGCCTCAGCAGCCAGCAGCTGTCTGAGTGAAGAAATGCCTGTAGCTCCAGTGGGCCAGGAGCAGGAGGCAGAGCTGGACCCCAAGGTTGAAGGGCTTTCACCCAGTCCCTAGAGCCTGGCACTTTGAACTTGGACTTAAAGCCTCCAAATTGTAAGAATAAACTCCTATTTGTTAAGGCCATCCCATTTGTGGTATTTTCTTGTCAGAGCGGCACTAGGTAACCAGAACATCCACTATCCAGCTTTCACATACATATGAGACAATAGAAAATAGTATGACTTATGTCAGGCACACTTAAGTCTTCAAAGTGACATCTTTGTTTTTTAACCCTTTAAAGAAATCTTTTACAGCAGATTTGCCCAATGCAATCATTTGATTTTCTTGCCTGCTGCTTCTGTGGGCATTGAGTATGGATCCAAGTAAAACGACATCCGTGACAACTTCAATCTTTTCTCCTTTTATCACGATGTTGCTTATTGGTCCAGTTGTGAGGATTTTTGTTTCATTATGTTGAAGTGTAACCCATACTGCAGACTATATGGAGTCTTTAATCTTCATCAATAAGTCCTTCAAGTCATCCTCACGTTCAGCAAGCAAAGTTGTGTCATCTGCATATCGCAGGCTGTTAATGAGTCTTCTTTCAATCTTGATATAGCACTCTTCTTCATGTAGTCCATTTTCTCATAGTATTTGCACAGCACACAAATTTACTAAGTGAAGTGAAAGGCTACAACCCTGATGTACACCTTTCCTGGTTTGAATAACTCCTGGCAAAACACCAGAAAATTGAACATGTAACTGCTTTTTTAGGAGTAAAACAGAACAAGATGAAATGCTTTTTTTTTTTTTTTAATTGTGATTTGGGTGAAAATTTACAGAGCACATGACATTGACTATAATTTACCACAATGCAACAGCTCCCTCCCACTTCCTCCCGATAGTTACCTCTTCCCTGTGTCCATCCCTCCATGCACTCCTGTCCCCTGAGCTGTCTCCCTGTGCATAAACAGCCCTTCTTTCTCCCATGA
>NW_006921967.1:374611-383659 GCF_000298275.1 Orycteropus afer afer | reverse complement strand
TTTTTTCCCAATCTGTAGGTTCTCTTTTGACTCTTTTGGAGAAGTCTTTGGAAGCACATAAAAATTTAATTTTGAGAAGGTCCCATTCATCTAGTTTCTCTTCTGCTGTTTGTACATTTTGGGTTAAGCTTGATCATCTATTTATGCCATATAAAAAGGCCCCTAAATTTGGCCCTAGTTTTTCCTTGAGGAACTCTATAGTTTTAGGTTTCCCATTTAAGTCTTTGATCCATCTGGAGTTCGTTTTTGTGTATGGTGTGCGGTACAGATCTTGCTTCAGTTTTTTGCAAATGGATGTCCAGTTTTGCCAGCACCATTTATTAAACAAACATTCTCTTCCCCATGTAATGGATTTCAGCCATTTGTGAAAGATCAGCTGATGATGGGTCAAAGGATCTATTTCTGGGTTCTCAGTTCTATTCCATTGGTCTGTGTGTCTGCCATTATACCAATACCAGGCAGTTTTGACTACTGTGGTTGTAGAGTAGGTTTTGAGATCTGGCAGTGTGAGACCTCCTACTTTGTTCTTCTTCTTCAATAGTGCTTTGCTTATCTGAGGTCTCTTTCCTTTCCATAAAAAGTTAGTGATTGTTTTTTGCATATCCTTAAAAAACGTTGATGGGATCTGGATTGGGATTTCATTGAATGTATAGATTGCTTTGGGTAGAACTGACATTTTCACAATGTTCAATCTTCCTCTCCACAAGCATGGGATGTTCTTCCATTTATGTAGATCTCTTAATGGTTTCTTGAAGTAGTTTTTTATAGTTTTCTTTATACAGGTCTTTTGTGTCCCTGGTAAGATTTATTTTCAAGTATTTTATTTTTTTTGTAACCTTTTTAAATTTTTTAAATTTGGAAGCATTTGAACAAATTCACTATGTATAATTTGTCTTTTAAGCTAAGGCTCTTACTATTATTTGAAATAACACTGGGAAGAGGACATTGCACATGTATTTTCTCAGAATTTTGAGTGTTTATTTTTGAGTCTTTGAAGAATTGTGTTTTGGTGCAGTTGCTCAAAATTAAAGTTTTTGTTGAAACAGAGCAGTGTAATTGTTCCTAAATACTTATTATCCATTATATCCTTGCACTGTATTCGACATATAAGATTCTTCCTTATTTGACTTTTTTTCATGATTTCTCCATAGTAAAAACTGTTCTGAATATAGTGCACTTAGGTGACCTAAGTGCCTAAAGAGTAGTTAGTTCTTCAAAAACTGGCTGTGGTAAATCTTTTATTTCCAAAGACAATCTTTTAAATACAAAGTAATATTGATCCTTAAATCACTTTATCCTCATGGTTAGAAAAATGAATTTAGATGTGGATGTCTATCTAGGTGAACATTTATTAATTTGTTTACTCTTACATCCAGCTGCTGAGGGCTACTGGAGAAAATCACATGGAGTTTCTTTCAGGGAATTACCTGTATGCTAATCACTTCCAGACCCTGGCTCCATCCCTGACCTCTTGCCCAGTTCCAGATCATACAACCAACTGTATATCCCCCTTGAAGTTCCACAGATCCCTCAAACTTAACAAGTCTGGTATTTGTTAGGATTTGGTTTAGCTGCGAGTAGCAGAAAGACTTAAAATAACAGTGGCCTAAGCAAATAGCAATTTGTTGATTTCTTACATTTAAGAAATTAAGGAAATTTCTTATATTTGAAAATTCAGAGTTACTTTTCTGATTTTTGTGGTCTCTACGTCCCAGTTAGACTTCTGGTCCAAGGTAGTTATCAGAGATCTAGCTATCGTATTCATATTCCCCATCATGGAGGAGGAAACAGTGAAGAAACATACCCATCACTTTAAGGATACTTCCTGGAAGTTGCACAAAAAATTTATGGGAGCTCTAGTGGCATATTGCCTACGGCATTTGACTGAAAACTAGAAAGCTGGCGGTTCAAACCTACCAGCCACTCCTCGGAAAGAAGACTGGGCAACCTACTTCCATAGTCATACTGTCTCAGAAACTCAAGGAGGGGTCACTATGAGTTGGAACCGACTCCGTGGAAGTGAGTTTTATCTTTAGCCAGAACTTATTTGGAAGATCTATCTATAAGGGAGGTGGAAGATGTCATCTTTACTCTGAGTGGCCATTTTGAGTGGACCAGCTACTTGATTACTCTGCAAGAAGGAAAATAAATACAGGGGTCAATGCAAGGCTTTAGTTTCTGACATAAAATTTCCTCCATTATCTCTACCAACCCCTAATTTACTCAGGTAAGAAATGTGAGAGATACTGTGTGAACTCATCTTTTTTTTTTTCACTTTTTCATCAATCAACTGTTGCTGATTGAGCTCTTAAATATATCTTAATCATCTTGCTGTTACTACTCAATTTCAATCCCTTGGAATTTCTCATCTGACTACAATAACAGTCTTTTAAATGATGTTCCTTACTGTAGGCTTGATCCCTCTTCCATAGGTCTTCTACACAACTGCCAAAATGACTTATCTAAAATGCAAATCTGACCATGTCATGTCTCCCCAATCCCTAACATGTTTAAAGCACAGCTGGATGAAACCCAACAAGGTATACTGATTTTTTTTTTTTTTTTTTTCAAATCTTGACTCTTTCTGCCAATACGCTATTCTACCTTTCTCACCAACCCCTCCCCTGGACCATTTGGAATTTCCTTTCTATTATTAACAAAATCACCCAAATCCTCAGCCTCTTCAGTGAACAACTCCAACAGGTCATTGCTTGACCCTGAAGACACTGTGAAGATTAAGTCTCCCAGAGTTGGTGGAGAGAGACATGTCCTTCTCACCCCTCAGCACTGTTTCCAGACCAAAAATCCTTCCTTTCTTATAAAAAGCCTTTATCTTTGGATGTTCATGCCTTGTTGTTTCCAGTCAACTTCCTGTCACTAGCATCTATTTACCTTGGTGTTATTCCACCCATTTAGTAGAGGCTTTAACCCATGTCCTTCAATGCCCTTCACCCCAATATCCACCACCTTCCTGGGTAACTTCAGTATCCATTTGGATGAAAAATCCATCATCATCTCAATTATTTGACCTCTTTATCTCCAAAGATTTTTTCTTTTATTCAACCTCATCCATTCAGCCTCTCTATAGTCTTAACTTGGACATGTAATCATTACAAACTGCCACTTCTTTGAAATCCCTAATTCAGACACTTCACTCTTCTTAGGCTTAACGCTCAAGTAACTTATATTGCAATGGTTCATCAGCTTCATCATGATACTGAATGCAATGAACTTTCTTTGTTCTGCCATCCACCAACCTGCCTGGTCTTCAGTTTATTCCTTATCTAGCTTAGATTCTATATGTTACTAACATAATTAGTTTATTGAACAACTTCAACTCAAAGAGATACTTAACTACATTTACTTTTTTCTAGCCACTGCCTTCAGTTACATTCTATTGAACTTCTTTTCTATTCCTTAGCACACCACAAACAGATCCCATTTCTTTCCTATTTCAGGAAGGAATAATCATGTTCAGTACATTCAGTCATTCAGTTCAGTTCAGTCAATCAAGTTGAAAATATTAGTCTCAAATCTAATTTAGTATTCATTTTCCTTCTGACCTTCAGACCTGAGACTTTAAGGACTTAAATTGTAGAGATTGTACATTAGCTTTTACTCTCTTTCTCTCTCCCACTTTAGCCTTTTTATAGTTCAGGTAGGGGAAGAGGACTAAACAAAAAGAAGATTAAGGTTTTCTCTAATTAACCCTCTTGGATATCAAAGCTTATTTGGGACAGGAGCCCAAATGCTATTCCTCTCATAGGGTACCTTTGGAAGTTTTTCAGGAGGGCCTGTAGGGCCCCTGTCCACTAGTCACTTTTCTCCAAAATGGCCTCTTCTGACCTGCACCCTTGTGCCCCATGGGATATTTCACAGCTACTTGCTGGGCAGGTACTTTCCTATTGGCTGAGACCCAACTAGGATGGCTCAAATCTAGCCACCTTCTAGGTGTCCATTTGACAACAAGACACTTAAGCATCCTTATCAAGTCAAGTGATAGAAGTCAGACTATCCCTCAAATTCCCCTGTCTTAGCATTGTTGTTGTTGTTGTTATGTGCCGTTGAGTCGATAGCGACCCCTCCTTGGGTTTCTGAGGCAGTATCACTACGGACGTAGATTGCCCCATCTTTCTTCTGAGGAGTGGCTGGTGGGTTTGAACCACCAGCCTTCTGGTTAGCAGTCAAGTGCCTTAGCCACTGTGCTACCAGAGCTCCCTTAGCATTATTACTTCTCATTATTTTTTCTCCTTCACATAAGTAACTATGTAAGTTAAGTCAGCAAGTTCACTGTGTAAATAACTATCCACTTGGAAAAGATGCCCTTATCATAGGCATCCCTGAAACTCTATCAGATGTTCTCTCAGAATTGGTTCACCTGGGCGAGGATCAATGTACCCTCTCTACAATAAAAAACAAACAAACAAACCAAAAAACCAAACTCACTGCCATCGAGTCGGATCTGACTCATAGTGACCCCTTCTTGGGTTTCTGAGTCAGTATCACTATGGAAGTAGATTGCCCAACCTTCAACTCTCTGCCTGAGACCAATGAAAATTTACTTCAGTGGAGTCTTCTGTGAGATGATGGAATGACAGTTTGAGTAGCAAAAAATCAATTTTGCCAATTATTGAAAGTCCCTAGGCAATGTGTTTTATTTGTTGTTGTTGTTGTTAGGTGTTGTTGAGTCAGCTCCAGCTCCTAGTGTACAACAGAACAAAACAGTCTGGTCTTGTACCAGCCTCATAATCCTAGCTGTACCTGAGCCCATAATTGCAGCCACTATGTCAACCTATCTCATTGAAGACATTCACCTTTTTCACTGACCTTCAAGCATGATATCCTTTCAGGGAATGGTCCCTTCTGACAACATGACCAAAATAGATGAGACAAAGTCTGGCCATTCTGGCTTCCAAGGAGCATTCTGGCTGCTCTTCTTCCAGGAGAGATTTGCTTATTCTTCTGACAGTCCATGGTACTTTCAGTGTTCTTTGCTAACACCAAAACTCAAAAGCATCAACTCTTCTTTGGTCTTCCTTATTCATTGTGCAACTTTCACATGCATATAAAGCTGTGGAAATACCATGGCTTGGGTTAGGCACAATTTAGTCTTCAAAGAGACATCTTTGCTCTTAAGCACTTTAAAAAGATCTTTTGGAGCATATTTGCCCAGTGCAATACGACATCTGATTTCTTGACTGTTGCTTCCATAGGTGTTGCTTGTGGAACCAAGTAATATGAAATCTTTGACAACTTCAATCTTCTCTTCATTTGTCATGATGCTGCTTATTGGTCTAGTGGTGAGGATTTTCCTTTTCTTTATGTTGAAGTATAATCCATACTGCAGACTGTATGTAGCCTTCAATCTTCATCAGTAAGTCCTTCAAGTCATCTTCACTTTCAGCAAGCAAGGTTTTGCCATCTGCATATTGCAGGTTGTTAATAAGTCTTCCTCCAATCCTGATCCACATTCTTCTTTATATGGTCCAGCCTTTCAATTATTTGCTCAGCATACAGATTGAATAAGTATGGCTAAAGGATAAAACCCTGACACACTCCTTTCTTGATTTTAGACCATGCAATATCCCCTTGTTCTGTTTGAATGACAGCCTCTTGGTCTATGCACAGGTTCCTCATGAGTACAATTAAGTGTTCTGGAATTCCCATTCTTCTCAATGTTATCCATAATTTGTTATTAAACACACAGTCAAATGCTTTTGCGTAGTCAATAAAAAACAGGTAAACATCTTTCTGATATTCTTTGCTTTCAGCCAAGATCCATCTGACATCAGCAATGATATCCCTTGTTCCACATACTCTTCTGAATCCAGCTTGTGTTTCTAGAAGTTTCCTGTTTGATGTACTGCAGCAAATGTTTTTGAATTATCTTCAGGAAAATTTTACTTGCATGTGATATTAATGATAGTATTTGACAATTTTCACATTCTGTGGGATCACCTTTCTTGGGAATGAATACAAATATGGATATCTTCCAAATTTCTTGGCATAGACGAGTAAGTGCCTCCAGTGTGGCATCCATTTCTTGAAACATCTCAGTGGGTATTCTGTCAATTCCTGGAGTCTTGTTTTTTGCCATTTTTTTTCAGTGCAGCTTTGACTTCTTCCTTCAGGATCATTGGTTCTCGATCATATGTCACCTCCTGAAATGGATGAATATCAATCAATTCTTTTTGGTACAGTGACTCTGTGTATTCTTTCCATCTTCATTTGAGGTTTCCTGTATCATTCAATATTTTGCCCATAGAATCTTTCAGTATTGCAAATCAAAGCTTGAATTTTTTCCCCAGTTCTTTCAGGTTTAGAAATACTGATTGTGTTCTTCTCTTCTGGTTTTCTAACTCCAGATCTTTGCACATTTCATTATAATAATTGACTTTGTCTCCTCGAGCTACTCTTTGAAATCTCTGTTCAGCTCTTTTATCTTGTTATTTCGTCCATTTCCTTTAGTTCTCCATTCAAGGGCAAGTTTCAGAGTCTCTTCTGACATCCATTTTCATCTTTTCTTCCTCTCCTGCCTTTTTAATGACCTTTTGCTTTCTTCATGTATGATGTTCTTGATGTCATCTCACAATTCCTCTGGTTTTCAGTCATTGGTGTTCAATGAGTCAAATCTATTCTTCCGATTGTCTCTAAATCCAGATAGGATATAAGCAAGGTCATATTTTGGCTTTCATGGACTTGTTTTAATTGTCTTCAACTTCAACTTGAACTTGCACATAGGCAACTGATAATAGTCTGTTCCACAGTCAGATCCTCACTTTGTTTTGGCTGAGGACCTTGAGTTTCTCCATTGCCTCTCACCATAAATGTAGTCAATCTGATTCCTGAGTGTTCCATTTGGCAAGGTCTACATGTATAGCCACTGTTTATGTTGTTGAAAAAAGGTATTTGCAATGAATAAGTCATTGGTCTTGCAAAATTTTATCATGCGATTTCCTGTGTTATTTTTATCACCAACTCCATGTTTTCCAACTACTGGTGATTCTTCTTTGTTTCCAAGTTTTTGCATTCCGATCACTAGTGATAGTCAATACATCTTGATTGCCTGTTTGGTCAATTTCAGACTTCAGAAGTTGGTAAATATCTTCAATTTCCTCATCTTTGGCTTTGGTGGTTGGTGCATAAATTTGAATAATAGTACTATTTACTGGCCTTCCTTATAGGCTTATAGATATTATCCTATCACTGACAGCATTGTACTTCAGGATAGATCTTGAAACATTTTTGTGACTATGAATGTGACTCCATTCCTCTTCAATTTGTCATTCCCGGCATAGATCATATGGTTGTCTGATTCAAAATGGCCAAAACCAGTAAATTTCTTCTCACTAATTAATGTCTAGGAGCTCTGGTAGCATAGTGGCTAAGACACTTGACTGCTAATCAGAAGGCTGGTGATTTAAACCCACCAGCCACTCCTCGGAAGGAAGATGGGGCAATCTACTTCTGTAGTGATACTGCCTCAGAAACCCAAGGAGGGGTCACTATGAATCGGGTCCGACTCCATGGCACATAACAACAACAACAACAACAATTAATGCCTACGATATAGATCTTTATGCTTTCCATATAATTTTTGACAACTTCCAATTTTCCTAGGTTCATACTTTGTACATTCTGTGGTCCTCTTATTAATGGATGTTTGCAGCTGTTTCTTCCCATTTTGAGTCATGCCACACCAGCAAATGAAGGTTTCAAAAGCTTTATTCTAACTGTGTCTTTAAGGTCAACTATACTGTGAGGAGGTAACTCTTCCCCAGTCATATTTTGAGTGCCTTCCAACCTGAGGGGCTCATCTTCTGTCACTATATCAGACAATGTTTCAGGGCTGTTCATAAATTTTTCCAGTAATACATCAGAGAGTGTTTCACTGCTATTCATAAGGTTTTTACCAGCCAAAACTTTGATAAGTGGATGGCCCCTTCCTTCTTCCAAGTCTGTCTTAGTCTGGAAGCTCTGCTGAAACCTGCTGGTATTTGAAATACCGGTGGCATGCCTCCAGCCTCACAACAATACATGAGCTACCACAGTATGAAAAACTGACAGACAAGTGGTGAACGTGCTTTATAGTTCTCTTTATTTTATTATTTTTTAAAATTATTTATTGTGGTTTATGTGAAGGTCTACAGAGCAAATTGGTTTTCCATTCAGCAATTCATACACATTTTACTTTGTGACAATGATTGCAATCCACACAATGTAACAGCAATCTTCATACTTTCTCTCTATGTTCACTGTTTCTATTTGTCCTTCTTTCCTATCCCTTCTTGCCTTCTGAGCTTTATCCCTGGGCAAATGCTGCTTTTTTGATCCGATTTTGTTGATTGTTTTAAGGAGTGTGTACTTCCTTGGTGTTACCGTCTAATGTTTGGGTGAAAGTTGAGTTGCAGGGGTTAGTTCAGGCTTGAAGGCTATCTGAGGGCTATAGTTTTGGGGTTTCTACCAGTCTCTGACAGACCAGTAAGCCTGGTCTTTATTATGATTTTGAGTTTTATTCCACATTTTTCTTCTACTCTACCCAGGACCTCCTATTGTGAAGCTTTTTGGTTCTCTTTTAGTGTGTGAATGGTACTTCATAGTTGTTTTCATCTTCATATCCATTTATCCAATTCAGAGTAAAAAGGAAAAGTTTCATTTAATATCCTGTTACCCAAATGAGCCAAACTCTCTTACTCCTTTATCCTTCTGTCACAGCTATGTATTAAAGCCCTAACTCTAGATTATCCCCACTGCTTGTAATCTCAAGCACTTTTCTCTCTCTCAACTCTACAACTACCACATCAAGGATGTGGTGAAACCAGGTGAAATTGTTTACTACAGCTTAGCAGAAAACACAAGTAAGCCGTCCTTACCTTGCTGACTGGATATATTGCCCCTGTCTAAACAATGGTTTGGGAGCTCTGGTATCATAGTGGCTAAGACACTTGCCTGCTCACCAGAAGGCTGGCGGTTCAAACCCACCAGCCACTCCTCGGAAGGAAGGTTGGGCAATCCTACTTCCATAGTGATACTGCCTCGGAAACCCAA
>NW_006921967.1:373120-374511 GCF_000298275.1 Orycteropus afer afer | reverse complement strand
AATTCCAGACCTGAAGGGCAGCTAGGGGCCATAGTCTCAGTGGTTCCACCAGGCTCTATCAGACCAGCAAACCTGGTCCCCACCTTTTTTTTTTTTTCCTCCAAATGATTTTGAGTTTTGCTTCACTTTACTCTGCCTCTCTATCCAGAATCTCCTACATAGATCCCCCTCTGAGTGGTTGACAGTGGTAGCCGGGCACCATCTAGTTCTTCTGGTCTCATAGTCATATAGGCTGCAGATCGCATGGTGTACCAGTCACCAGGACTAATTCGTTCCATAGATCTTTGATTTTCTTCATTCTTCTTTGCTCTGGATGAAGAGAGACCCATCGTTGCATCTAGATGGCTGCTTGCAAGCTTTTAAGATCCCAACTGCTACTCGCCAAAGTAGGAGGTGGAACAATGTTTTGTAGTATGTTATGCCAATTGAGCTTGATGTCCCCTGTGGCTATGGTCCTGAGCCCAGAGGTTCAACTACTTGGTCCCTCTGGGTAGCTGGCTGTGACCAAGAAATCACTACAACCTTGTCCCTTGTCAGCTCTACTGTACACCTGGGAATTCAGATCATACAAATAAACTTATAGGACCATTGTCTGCCAACCCTATACATGATCTGGGTACCCCCAATTCATAGACATACCTAATAGCTCAGCCTGTCCACGCATGTATCCCCTCATGTACCCATGTTTGCCTTCACTGACAATGCAGTATTATATGTGCAAAAGGGCTTATTTTTGTTGTCTGTACCTCTCATGTACCTTTCTATGTTTCTCTTCCCCAATGCCACCATGTTGATCACTCACATTTGGTACATTGCCCTTCTCTTCACTCAAATCAATACTTATCTCTACCTATCTAACAGTGTTCCCTACCTTCCGCTCCCACCCCTGGTAACCAACAAAGAAAATTTCCTTCCATAGATAAATGTTTCCTTGACTTTTACAATAACAGACTAATACAGTATTTGTCCTCCTGTGATTAGCTTATTTCACTCAGCATAATGTCCTCCAAGTTCATCCATATTATGCAGTGTTTGGCAGATTCTAGGTTATTCTTTAGAGTTGCATAGTATTCCATTGTGTTTATGTACCATAGTTTGGTTATCCATTCCTCAGTTGATAGTCACCTAGGTTGTTTCCATTTTTTGGCTATTGTGAGTAGTGCTGTGATGAACTTGGGTGTGCATATGTCTATTCTTGTCATCCCTCTCACTTCTTTAGGATATATACCTAGTAATAGAATGGCTGGGTCAAATGGTATTTCTAATTCCAACTTTTTAAGGAATCACCATACTGCTTTCCACAGTGGTTGTACCATATGAGAGTCCCACCAGCAGTGTATGAGAGTCCCAATCTCTCCACATCCTCATCAGCATTTGTTATTTTCTGTCTT
>NW_006921967.1:367864-369639 GCF_000298275.1 Orycteropus afer afer | reverse complement strand
AGTGATACTGCCTCGGAAACCCAAGGAGGGGTCGCTATGAGTCAGGGCTGACTTGACGGCACATAAGAACGACAACAAACAATGGTTTGGGAGCTCTGGTAGCATACAGCCTAAGGCACTTGACTGCTAACCAGAAGGCTGGTGGTTCAAACCCACCAGGCACTCCTTGGAAGGAAGTTTAGGCAATTTACTTCCGTAGTGATACTGTCTCGCAAACCCAAGGAGGGGTCACTATGAGTCAGGTCCGACTCGATGGCAAATAACAACAAACAACGTTTCCAAAATTTTCCCAACTCCAGCCCTGTCCCCCATCCTGATGAACAGATTTCAAACGACTTCTTCTAGAAGGAGCTATTTAACACAGAGAGGAAAAGCCAAGCTGGGACGTTTCCTTTCTACTTCCAGGCTGCAAGACTTCCTGCAACTGCACCCATCACTTCCTCCTATTTCATCAAAAGAAGCATTTCTACTCCTGAATTCTGCATCCTTTTCATTCATTTCCTTCACAAATATTGAATTAAGCACCTACTAAATGCTAGGCACTGTTCAAAAGGTGCTAGGAGTGCTGCAGTGAGCATAGGCAAACATAGGCAAAATCCTTTTGCTTATGGGGCTAACATTTTTAGAGTGGGAAACAGACAACAAATAAGCAGGCAACACATATAATAGCATTTCAGACAGTGGTAATATGTACTATGAAGGAAAATAAAACAGGGCAGAAGGGTAGAGAATGCTGGATGAGAGTGTGTGCTACTTTAGAGTGGTCAGGAAATACTTATTTAAGCAGAGACCTGAATGAAGGATGGCTTAAAGGATGACATTTCTGGAGAAATAACCTAAAATAACTCAGAATTAGAAAGGTAGAGACCATGACCATCTCTTCCTGACATCCCAGGCACCACTGGCTACTCCCTTTCTTGTCCATCTTCCACCTCCCTTTCCTTTAGCATTTAATTCTGCTTAAGTATATCTCAAGTTAAAATCTCTGCCTTGACTCCATGTTACCCACTTGCTACCAATCAATCTCTGTCATCCTTTACATGGTCAGTGTTGAAATGTTGTTGTTGTTATGTGCTGTTGAGTTGGACCCGACTCATAGAAACCCCTCCTTGGGTTGCCAAGGCAGTATCACTATGGAAGTAGATTGCCCAACCTTCCTTCCGAGGAGTGGCTGGTGGATTTGAACCACCAGTCTTCTGGTTAGCAGTCAAGTGCCTTAGGTGCTATGCTACCAGAGCTCCTATTCTTAAGACAGCTGTCCATATTTCGTATCTTCATGTCCTCACTTCACTCCTTCTGATGTTTTCTGCTACTTCTTCTCCTTCTTAATCTCCTTTGCCAGCTCCTCTTTTCATTCTCCTTAAAAAACAACAACAACAACAAAAAAAAAAAAACCCACTGCCATTGAGTCGGATCCTACTCATAGCAACCTCTCCTTGGGTTTCTGAGGCAGTATCACTGTGGAAGTAGATTGCCCAACTTTCCTTCCAAGGAGTGGCTGTTGGTTTGAATCACCAGCTTTCTGGTTAGCAGTCAAATATCCCAGGACTCTATCCTGGCCTTTCAGTGATATACAAATCTGCCTGTTGTTGTTGTTGTTAAGTGCCGTCGAGTCATTTCCAACTCATAGTGACCCTATGCAGAGCAGAACGAAACACTGCCCAATCCTGCGCCAGCCCCACAATCCCTGCTATACTTGATCCCATCATCGCAGCCACCGTATCAATCCATCTCGTTGAAGGCCTCCCCCTCTTTCGTCGACCCTCCACCCTACC